>NC_056746.1:45349306-45361806 GCF_019279795.1 Protopterus annectens
CTAGCCAAATGGCAGTCCTTGCTGTACAATGTTTACATCCAAAAAAGGGAACTTTAAGAACAAACTTTGTCATGGCCTTTCCATCCCCCCCAGGCATTAAGCTATAGGCACAGCTAAATACTGTGAAGGGGGGGCTTGGCTCTTGACAGCAGCATCAAGTATTAGTGGTGGGGGCAAAATCCATGAGTAGAAGTTGCAAACTAGATAGGAGGTATAAGAACTACAGGTGTATCTGACACAAGCTTTTTTTGACTAAAATTGCTGAAGACATTAGTTAGGTAAAGTTGTTCTGTCCATGGTCATAGAACAGTGGTGGTAGAACTACAAACTGAGAGTATATTAAGTCCAGTGAGAACACCATCTTCCAAACATTTTAAAACTGTCATATCTAGGACTGGTGACAAACAGCACTTTGAAAAGTTTAGAGTGATACAATAAACAAACCTCAGACAAGAATCATTAAGAGTGCAACACTCTTATCTAAATCATTTATTCAGTCATTTCAAGACCTATGACTGGCTAAGTTGGACACTGAGTGGGCCTTTCAACTGCTACCAATTTGATCACTGGACTGGTGCCTTTGGGAAATGATGCTGGGTGGAAAGCACTTTTTAGACAAGGATATGCCAGTGAGCTACTCAGTGGTATGTGCCACTTTCCATAAGTTCAGTATGGAATTGCACTATCTAGGAGGAAATGACTCCCAGCAGAAGAGTACATTCCTATATGATTTATTTTTTTATTAACAGAAAAGGAGATAGATGGCTACAGATGGAAATATTGGGATACAGCAGTAAACATGTTTGGAACTTGGGGGGATGGTTCACTTGGCTGATGGCAAGCTGGAAGACCATTAGCAGGGACTGATATTATTGGGTCTAGAGGTCAGCATTTATTTATTTATGCATTTACTTACCATTTGTTAACTGGATAGGTACACTGGTCTGGAGACTCTTTATAGGCATGACCCAGGCCATTTGGCATTGAAAACAACAGCACAGAAGTAAAATTTACATAATCTATGTATACGTTTTGACAGTGTTCCTAGTAGTTACTGAATTATATACATGTATGCAATGAATCTAGCATGTTTAGACTTAGGTATGCACATTTACAGGCATTATATTTTTCTCAAACATCTTTATATTTGATTTTCATCATAACATCTACAAAATTTCTACTTTCTTCTTTTAATCCTAGCAAAGCTTTATAAAGATTCAAAGAAGCTGCATGGACAATAGGATTAATTAGCCCCAATCTTTCTCCCTCTTCTATAAACTACACAATTCCTCTTCTAATAGGATTCAGTCTTCATTCCCATATAAATGACAATACAATCAACAATAACCTTTTTATCATACTTAGATGGAAACATATATACACTTGCCAAGTAGGATATTTTACCCAAAGAAAGGAATTTATTTGATATACTTTTTTCCCATATGACAATCAATAAATTGCCAAAATATACATATTTCTTTCAATTTTTGTGTAATTTTCTCCCATTGTTTTTCTGTCTTCATATCTGTTCCAGATAGTATTCCTAAAATGTCTATCTCCTTGTCATTAAGGTGAGTACCTTCTACTTTACCCCCAAATTAAAGTGAATACCTTCTACTTTACCCCCAAATTAAGGTGAATACCTTCTACTTTACCCCCAAATTAAGGTGAGTACCTTCTACTTTACCCCCAAATTAAGGTGAGTGCCTTCTACTTTACCCCCAAATTAAGGTGAGTACCTTCTACTTTACCCCCAAATTAAGGTGAATACCTTCTACTTTACCCCCAAATTAAGGTGAGTGCCTTCTACTTTACCCCCAAATTAAGGTGAGTACCTTCTACTTTACCCCCAAATTAAGGTGAGTACCTTCTACTTTACCCCCAAATTAAGGTGAGTACCTTCTACTTTACCCCCAAATTAAGGTGAGTACCTTCTACTTTACCCCCAAATTAAGGTGAGTACCTTCTACTTTACCCCCAAATTAAGGTGAGTACCTTCTACTTTACCCCCAAATTAAGGTGAGTGCCTTCTACTTTACCCCCAAACCCAATTCCTTTACTTTTATCTTTATTAATGCCCAGGCCAAGCATGTTTAAATGCTCATTTCATTTCTTAATTCCCTTTTCCATCCATTCCTTATTCTTAGTAACTACAGCTATAATATCTGTGTAAGTAAGAATTATTGGAATATATACTCCTTCTATGATCTTATACCTCGCCATTTCCATATTTCTGTTCATTTTATTAACAATCACATTCATAATTAATGCAAATAAAATGCTGCTGGCCAGACAACTCTGCCTTATCCCACATGCCATTTTTTTCACTTAACCATCCATTCAATATTACTCTTCTATTAGTATTTTCATACACTGATATAATTATAAGTGAAAAAATAATAAAAGTAATCTTTTAACATATTCCATAACTCATCATATTGTACTCTGTCGAATGCTTTGCTCACATCTCCTAGCATAACTTTAGCTTCTGTCTTTTTATTTATAATACCATCTGTCACTTTCCATAGTAAATCTTGGCTTCCTTTCCCTTTTTGCCAAAAATGTGACCCTCATGCAACTTTTCCATACCTTTTTACTAATCATTTTCCTATTATTCTCATAAATATCAACTCAAGACATCTTCTCTACCACAGAACAGTGGATGAAGGACAACCATCTAGCACTGAATGCATCAAAAACCAAACTTATGGCATTTACCCCCTCAAAAACCAACATCATTGATAGAAAACTATTCTCCATCACTAGCCAGAATAACACACCTCTTGAACTGGTATCTGAAACCAAACTACTAGGTGTCCAGATTAATGACCAGCTTAAATTCAATAGCCACTTACAACTAAACATAAAAAAACCACCAAAAACTTGGCATGCTCTGCCGACACAATCGATTCCTCACTACATCTACTAAGCTCACTGTCGCTACTACATTCCTCATCCCTTCCCTCCTTTATGGTGCCCCTCTCCTAACAAACCTACAATCATCTCTCAAAACAAAACTGTCCTCTTGTTATAATAAAATTGCCAAATTTGCCACTAGCCACAAATCATCTACCCATCACTGTGCATCTCTCCACAAACTTAACTGGCTAGAGTTTCCCAACTATCTCTCCTATACTTAGCTCACTTTTGCTCACAAACTAATTTTTCATCCCTGCCTCTGTCCCTCTCTCAGCTCTACCTTTAAAATGCACCTGCCACAAAGACTTCTAAGATCTAATAACCAAAACCTGTACAAACCCCGTCACTCTCCAGGACAAAACCTCCTGTCCTTTGCCCTGGCACGCCTATGGAATTCCCTTCCTCCATCCGTATCACCACCAACTTCCCTCCTTTTAAAAAATCACTGCACTCACATCTAACATCCTCATGGGAATGCTCCTGCTCCCACCCCTCATAGCCTATTCTCCACTTCCTACAGGCAACTATATCATATATTACCAGACACCAAATAATAAGCCAACTGTAATGACATCTTATAATTCTCTAATCCTACTATTCCACTCAAGAAACTATATATTTACTACAGCAATGCTTTGTTTTTCTACAAAATTTAACCTAAAATTTTATTGCACCTGCTTAAATCTTGTTTTTCTACAAAATGAAACATAAAATTGCATTGTAACTGCTTAATCTTTGCTTTGTCTTGAACCCACAAATGACTGAAATTGTAAACTGCTGTTATCTTTTTTTTTTTACTACTGTTTTAAGCACTGTTTTTAACCTACAAATTATTGAAATTGTAAGCTGCTGTAATCTTTTTGTTACCACTGTTTTAAAGCTTTGTCTTTAACCTACAAATGATTGAAATTGTAAACTGCTGTAATCTTTTTTTAACCTTTGTTTTGGAGCTTTTCTCCCCAGGACTTCATTGAAAATGGGTTCTTATTGGCCCAATGGACTATCCTGGTAAACCAACTGCAAATAAATAAATAAATAAATAAATACATATTTTATAATCTGTATTGTTCAGTGTTATCGGTCTCCAATTTTTAATATCTTTTTCTCTTTTTTCCAAATAAATTTCATAACCCCTGTACATATTTATTTTCTCATTATCCCTTTTCCTAACCATTCATTCAATACTTCCACAAAATGGGGTCTATATTACATCATCAAACTCACAGAAGTTCGAACGATGTAATATCGAACTATGAAGTTCGAAACCCAAGAATTACAAAAACACAGAACAGCGATTTTTTCCCAGGGAAAAAAGTCGCTGTTCCATTACAAAAAAAAAAAAAAACACTTACACTTTAAACTTGAACTAATGTTACTTACTTAAATATACCAACTCCGAGATCGCACCACAGTGGAGGAAATAGCAAAGCCCCGAAAACAGCCCACAGATTTTTTTCCCTGGGAAAAAAATTGATGTGCAGTGTCTTCGCTATTTTTGTATTTCGAACATTTGGGTTCGATATTACAACATTTGGACTCCTGTGAGTTCAATGTTGTAATATAGACCCACAAAATGTACTTTTTGCCATTATTCTATATTATAATACATGTAATACTCAATTCCATCCATTCCTGTGGCTTTTTCCATATTTATTTCTTTTAGGATTCCATTAAGCTCTTCCACATTTATATTTTTCTCTATAATCTCTTTATCTTATCTCCTTAATTTTTTTAACGTTCTATATCTGCTCTCTTTTATCCCCCTCTTTTAAATGTGTTTTATATACTCCTTTATTACTTCAAATATTTTGCCTGTGTAGTCTCCCATTCTCCTTTATTATTTTTCAACTCCCTTATTGCCCTCTCATTTGCTCTCACTAGCTTATTCAAATACAGAGCCACTTCTTCTTTATCCCTTGTAAGAAATACCTTTGTTTATATAACATTTTTAATCTTCTCCTAATTCATTTGATATATCTTTTTCTCCTTTTCATAAAAACTTGTATTATTTTTAACACCTCTCTGAATAATTCCTGACTTAATAGCTTACATGTCTGCTTTTCTTTCCTTGTCCTCAGTGCCTAACATTCTAAAAAGCATTTTTTTAATATTTTTCTTTAAAGCTTATCCACCAATCTGTCCAATCTTCATAGAAAGTTTTAATTTCTACATGATCTTTCCATAACTGAGCAATTTACCTTCTATCTTCCTCATTTAAATACTTCTAAAGAAAGCTTTTAATACCTTTAAATAACTGTATATATTCTTCCTTTCCCTTCACTTCTAACCTTATAGCCAGATGATCTAAATCATTCCTTCTTTTATAATTTTCAAACTATCAGATATTACAAAATAATAAATTTCTGTTTTAATCTCAGTTCTTTTGTAAGTCCATTGTTTACTCACCCATAAATTTAACATTCCACTTTTCACTATGTCATACACCTTCCTAACATCATTCAGTCCTTTCTTTCTTTTCCTTAAATCGCAATTAAAATCTCCCACTAATATTTCCATATTCCCTCCTATGCAATTTAAGATTTTTTTAAACATTTCCTCTCTTTCTTTTTTAGTAACATATGCATAAATCGCAATAATTCTATGCACATATTTTTTTATACCTTATATCTAACACTGTTATTCCACCTAATTACACCACAGTGTAATCTAAGATTTTTACTGCTTCATTACATAATACACCTACCGCTGAACAAGTATCTTTCCCATATTCCAAACAATGCTTTCACCCTATAGCTCTTCCATCCGTAGCCATTCTTCTTCTGCTAATATTCTTGTATCTTCTAAAATAATATCATGCGTTCCGGCCCCAAAACCCGGACCACACCACAAAAGGAGGGGGTGTATCCATATTCATCAAGGATACCCACACCTCTAGGTTGGTGGCAATGCATGAAGCATCGAAAACCATCCAGGTGCAATTAACCATAGGCAAAACTGCTCTACAATTTGTAGCATGCTACAGGCCACCCTCTCAAACTCAGGAACCCCACACAGCCTTCCTGAAGACACTGGAGGGTATAAATATATCTCCAAACACCATTATATTGGGTGACTTCAACTACCCGAATATAGACTGGGAACATTACTCAAACCCCAACTTTCTAGCCCAAAGGTTCCTGGAGTTCATAAATTCAAATGCCATGGAACAACTAGTCACCGTTCCCACAAGAGGAGAAAATATACTAGATCTCATCATCACAAACATGGGGACAAAATGCTCCACACCCGAAGTATATCCCTCATTGGTGAGATCAGATCACAAACTTATCTCACTGGAAATCCACATCCCGCCCCCACCCCAAACAAAAAAGACCACAGTGAAGAACTTCTCTAAAGCAAACTTCACACTACTCAAGACTGGTGTGGTATCCTTCAAGGCCCCCGAGCCAGTGGAAACCACAACCCAAGCTGCTGAAGCCCTTACAAATGCCTTCTACGAACACCTCCAGGACTGCATGGATCAGGCAATCCCTAATAAAACCAAGACTCTTTCTACCAAGGGCAAACGTCCAGTCTGGTGGACCCCAGCCATAAACAAACTTTACAATAAGAGGAGAAAGCTGTTACATGATAGAGCAAAATCCATAAAAGAGAAGACACCCTTAATCATTATTAGTAAAAAAATACGAGCACTCATAAAATCATCCAAGGCCAACTTTGAGAGAAAAATTGCAATAGATTCAAAAGACAATCATAAGGCCTTCTTCAGCTATATTAGAAACCTGGGTGGAAACTCCCAGATATGCGCAGAATTAGTCCAAAATGATACAAAAATCACTGAACCCACAGACATTGCCAACATACTGGCAGACAGGTTCAGTGCAAACTTCACCCCCCCAAAAGGAGAGATAACTATCCCAGCGGAGTGTAGCCTCCCAGACATCTCAAATGTGCAGGTGAAAGCTGCTCTCTCTAAAGCTAAAAACACAGCATCAATGGGACCAGATGGTGTCCCCGGCTGTGTGCTACATGAACTCAATGAGGAACTAAACCCGCATATAAGGCAGCTGTTTAATCTTAGCCTTACCACAGGATACGTGCCCAAGGAGTGGCGTACGGCAACTGTGGTCCCACTCCACAAAGGCGGTACCTCTACGGACCCTGGAAATTACCGCCCCATAAGCTTAACAAGCCTGGTCTGCAAAGCTATGGAGAGGATCATAATGGAACTCACAAACAAAGACATAGGGGACTTGCAGACACTGGACCCGACCCAGTTTGGCTTTGTCAAGGGCAGATCATGCCTTTTGAACTTGGTCGACTTCTTCGAAACAGTCACCAAGGCCATTGATGAGGGAAAGGCAGTCCATACAGCCTACCTTGACCTTGCAAAAGCTTTCAACACAATACCCCACTCAGGTATTATAGAGAAACTTACCAGCTTAAATGTAAACCCATATGTCACAAGATGGGTTGCAAACTGGCTAAAGGACAGAACCCACAGGGTTAGAGTTGCTGGTGCCATGTCAGACTCCAAGCCGGTCACAAGTGGTGTCCCACAGGGCTCAGTCCTTGGCCCCCTGTTGTTCGGCATCTACTTCTCAGAAGTACAGGCAAACATAGGAGGATTATGGCTGACAAAGTTTGCAGATGACTGCAAATTGGGTGCCATAGTGGAAAGTACATCGGACACAGATATCCTTCAGAGGGGTCTCATGGAAACTGATAACTGGTGCCAGAGCCATGGCCTGAAGTTAAATGCCAAAAAATGTATAGTCATACCCTTCGGGAAATCAAGGTAACCCCAAGCTACCATATAGGTGGCAATCCATTAAGCACAGAAGAGGTTATCAGGGACCTGGGGACCCAGGTTGACAGTGGCCTTTCTTTTGACACTCACATTGCTAAAGTGGTTAGAAAGACCTTCTACATTGCACACTTGATCATGAAGGGATTCACATCCAGATCAAGTGAGGTCATTGTTCCCCTGTACTCTTCACTTATCAGACCAATGATCGAGTACAATGCCCCATTCGGGATGTATCTCACCCGACACCTGCAGCAATTGGAGAGACCCCAAAAGTTCCTCACCAAAAGGATAAAGGGACTCCAAAAACTGTCATATGCTGCCAGACTGAAGAAACTCCAGCTCTAGTCAGTCGCATACCGCCTGCTCAGAGGTGACCTGTGCCTGACATACAAGGCCATGTCCAACCCGGAATTAATGGACATGCTCCACCTCAAAAAATCCAAATCTACCAGATCCACTAGAGCAAGCGACTTAAACCTTAGCATGGATATAAATAGGACATGCTGGAGGGATAGATTTGTCACCCAGAGACTCCCTATGCTGTGGAATAAAATCCCAGTCCATGTGAGGCAGAGCACCTCGCTGGCTCTGTTCAAGAGAAATCTTGACCGGCGGATGGGAGATCGTAGGTTTACCCTGGGAATCATCTCTGTGTCACTGCTGGACAGAGGCACAACAAACTAATGGGCACAGTATTTTTTAACATAAGGGGTGGCGTAAGCCACAAAACTTTGGGCTAGGCTTATAAATGCCTTAGGGCAGATAGCCTAGTATAAACCTATGAACCTATGAACCTATAATTACATGCATATCAAAAATCACACACCATTGTAAAACACCTAACCTCCTTTTGATATTCCTTATACTATCAATATTTATAGATAGAATGTCAGCTTCTTACAGGTCTGTTGTCTCCTTCCACCTTGCCCTTTGCTTTTTATTCTTGTTTACAATCACTTTAAATTTTCTTTTTTCTATCTTTCATTCCTTTTCCTATTAAACTCTTTTTTTCTCTCACTATTTTCCAGCTTATAGCCTCCACTTCACTTGTTCCCTATACCAGTTCTTCACCTTCATTGTGTTCATTTTCCTCATATATTACTTTTTCTTTATTCCCCCTTGTGTGGCATCCTGCATTTCATATTCGTGTCCTCCACATTTTTCTGTATTATACACACATTCCTGTATTTGTTCTTTTTCTTTCACTTGTATCTGCTCTTCACAATCTAGCCAAGCATGTTCTTTTTGTCCACATTTTTTGCATATTAATTCACATTTTTTAGCTTCATGCCCCATCATTCAAAAATATTTCATTTATCACAATTACTAATTACGTGATCATCCTTTCTACAACAAAACATATTTTTAGCTGGCCCCTATATCTGGCAAAACCACTACTATATTTGACATTTATTATACTTGGAATATGTACAATTTTATCATGTTCCATTTTCAAAATCACCCCACAATCCCATCCCCCAGTCCATAAACCTCTATCATCATATATGCATAACTTATTTACATACAATCTTTAAACAGTCCTTTAATGCTTCTTTATCAACTTCAGTTTGAAATTGTATAACAATCCTTTTTTTGTTTCTCTATTAAATGTCTGTACTACATAAAAGTTCCAAGGATTACAGTTTTTTTTATTCAAAATGTCACAATAAGTCTCTTTATTAAGCTGTATAAAGGCTTTTACCTGTTTAGGAGACATTCCCAAACCTGCAATCATCCTATCCCATACCTTATACCTCTCAAGTTCGTTTTCCTCTTTACTGCTAAGCCACACAACACATTTCTTTTTCATCATCTTTCTTTCTCCTTCTCTTTCTCCCACTCACTTCTTTCCTTCTTTTAGCATTCATGCTTATGATTTTGTTCTTTCCTATGATTTCTCTCACCTCCTCCTCCTCCTGTATTTTATCCATGATTTCACCAAAAAAAGCTGTCACCTTACTTTCTGGTTTGCTCTAGCTCATCATTTCTCTCACATATACATCGCACACGCCTCCTGATTGGAGGTTTGTAATTATACATTCCGATCTCCGCCCATTGAACAGCCTCTTTTAGAACACGTCTTCAAAGTCCTGTGAAGGATCGACAACCTTCACGTCATTATCCTCTTTTGCTTCACCCTTCCCTTCTCCTCTGCTCTTGCTAACTCATTCAATCCTCCAAGCTCATTTTGTTTTGATCAGGTACTCTTCCAATGCCACCACCTTCTCCACATCCTTTGCTTCCCCTTGCTGCTCGATAACCTCTTCATGCTCACTTCATCCATCTTCCTTTCAGTTTGTCTGAGCCACCTACATGCTTGGAACAGAAACCAGAATCGTAACAGTGAAATGAGTCCCTGTTTGCAAAGAGTACGAGTCCTCTATTAAAATTCAAAACATACAATACATACATTCCATATACAAGATTTACATCTCATTTACAACTTTTTAAAATTATGTACAATTAATTCACATATTTTCAAAATTTTAAAGTTTCAGTTCCCCCTACTCTTTTTTTCCACAACCAAAATCTTATTCTCTTCAACATTTCTGACAGTAAATTTCTCATTAAATTTTATCTCATTCATTCTTTCATTCCAGACAATCCACATAATACAAGACAACTTTTCATCTAATCTATATCATTTTCATAGGTTCATAGGAGGTTACTAGGCTATAGGCCCTAGGGCCTTTATAAGCCTAGCCATGTTATACCCTTATTTCTTTACTGACCAAGTTGTATGGTATGTATATGCAGCATGACTCTATGATCAGCACCAACTGGCCTTATCCAAGAGGGACAGATGTGACACCTCCAGCATAAATTTATGGTCTCTCATGCAGGTGTCTAAGTAATGCTTAAATATAGTCATTTAGGAGGTCTGTTTTACTTGAACTGGAAGTTTGTTCCAGAGGAGTGGCAATTTCTGGGAGACATATCTGTCTCTCCAGCATATCCTGTTAATGTCACATTCCATTAGGGCAAGATCCAAGACTGCTCTGTAGGCCAGGGACAAGTTGCCTCTCTGCAGCCTGTAAGATATAGAGTACAAGGACAGGGCTGCAGTCTGTCCATGTAGGTCATGTGTTGAAGGCCTGAATTTTCTTGGTGAGAAACCTCTGAGTTCTCTCCAGCTGCTGCTGGTGTCTACTGAGGTACATACCAAAGACAGCATTTTACTCTATTAGTGGTCTGATGAGGGATGAGTACAGGGAAAGTATAACATTCTTAGCTCTGGATGTGATGCCCTTACTTATGAGATGTGCAACACAGAAGGCCTTCCTTATCACTGTGGATTCATGGTGATCAAAGTTAACATTGCTATCAACCTGAGTTCACAAATCTCTCACCACAAGGTTTGAGCTGGGGGGGGGGTGCTGTTAATACTGTCATTTGCAGGGACTTCCCCTTTGCCAAAATAGATGGTAATGCATTTTTTTTTTTGCATTTAGTTTAAGTCCATGGATTTGGCACCAATTATTTGTCTGTGTAAGCCCTTTTCATAGTATGTCAACATCATTGGGGAACTCAATGACTGCAGCCAGTTTGCAGTCATTGGCGAACTTGGTAAGCCAGAGGCCATCTATTTTCACCTGGACTTATGATAAATAGATCCCAAACAGTAGGGGGCCCAGCACAGATCCTTGTGGTACACCACAGGTAACTGGTCTGCTGGTTGAGGTAGAATCCCCAACTTTGACTGTATGCATTCTGACAGTGAACCAGTTGGCTACCCATCTAGTGACATATGGGTTAATTCCCAGCCTGATGAGTTTCCCAATGATGCCTGAGTGGGACTCTGTGCAAAAAGCCTTGGATAAGTCATGATAGGCTGTATGTACTGTTTTGCCTTCATCTAGATCTTTGGTGACATTCTCAAAGAAGTCCACCAGGTTTAATAAGCATGATGCACCCTTAACAAACCCACATTGGTTCAGGTTAAGAGTCTGAAGGTTACCTATGTCTTTGTTGATAAGGTCCATGATGATTCTCTCCATGACATTGCAGATTGTTGATGGACCCCTTTTATGCAAGGAAATTACTGTTGCTATTTTCCGCTCTGCTGGGTCAAAGCCAGTAATTAAACTGTGGTTGAAGAGAGTTGCAAGTGGTTCTACTAGGTTCTGCTTTAGACCATTTAGCAGGCAGTCTGGGATGTTACTAATCTTCTTAATACTACTAATGCATAATCCAGAATTTCTATATATTCTTTACATAAAATTGCTATGTCTGACCATTTCTCACCTCCTAAGTTCCAAATAACCTTGCCCTCCCATAACCCATTAACTTGAATTCTTTCTTCTTCTGTTGTTATTCTTATGTCTATTAATACTATGATGTCCATATTTAACATTCTACACCACTCCAACACTCCTAGTCTTCGTTGAGCATTCTTTATACTCCTCACGTTAACGGCTAGGATTCTCATTTTCTGGAAGTTTCTGTTGCTTTTATCCTTTTCCTTTTTAGTTTCCTCCTTTATCTATATTCTTTTGTTCTTTCTTTCACTCTTTTCTCAGTAGAATTTCTTTTACTTTTAATTCTATTCCATTTATCTTCCTCTTCATCACTTGAATTACTTACTTCTTCCTCTATCTCTTCTTTTTTTTTTTCTTTCCCTCATACATTATTTTATTTCCATTGTTATATCTTCTTCATTCATGTTTTTTTTCTTTTTGAGCTACTCCTGTATTACCAACTAAAACATTCTCCCTATCTTGGTCTGACTTTGTTTCCTGTATAATTCTCTTTAGCATTACATACATTTTTGCTCACATTTTTTTACATCATGACCAACCTTACCACAAAT
>NC_056746.1:45371806-45374306 GCF_019279795.1 Protopterus annectens
AAACTGTTTGCCATTTAAGCTTACTATTCCAAGGCAATCAGGAGGCAGTTTAGCAGGGCAGCTGGCTGAGATTTACAGCAGGTTGCCTCTGGCAATGTCATTTGGGATTCCTTCATGGTGACGGCCCTTACAGTGATGACGGATGACAGTTCCCCATTACTTTTTTTTTCTCACTCTCAGCATATGGTCTGATGCATACAGACAAGCTCAGGCATTGGATTTCTATTTTAGTATTGCTACTGATATTATATACTGAAATTACCTACTTCTGTGTTAGTTGGTCTGTCTGTGTATATATACATCTCTAGTACATTCCAAGTGCAATGGCATGTGTGCATATATATCTGTCTCTGCAGGTGTCTCACATAATTTTCTGAATTCCCTTTACTACATGAGATTTTGGAAGCTGTTGAGTTCACAGAAAAGCACACTATTTGGCCATAGTACTAGTGGCAGTGGCAATGTAACAAAAAAGAATGTACGCATTACATCTTCCTTTTTCTGAAGCAAAGAAAAAATGAACCTTGCAGGTAGACTTTTGCAATCAGTTCATTAGTCTACACATTTTACACTGTCTCTATAATAATGTGCTCATATTATTCCAGCATTTTTTACTGTGTTTTTAAACATTTGTTTCTCAGTAGTATTCACATTGATATTGTCAACATCCTGGCAGATAGGTTCAGTGCTTACTTTACCCCTCTTTCATCCCCTAAAGGGCCCATCTCTATACCGGAAGAATGCAAAGTTCCTGTAATCTCTGCTGCACAGGTAAAAAACACACTCTCCAAAGCCAAAAACACAGCATCCATGGGACCTGACAACTTCCCAGGTTGCATTCTACATGAACTACAGAACGAACTGGCACCCAACCTAAGTACCATGTTCAATCATAGCCTCACCTCTGGCTTTGTGCCCACTGAATGGCACACAGCAACTGTTATCCCAGTGCACAAAGGGGGAGCCACTACAGACCCCAGGAACTACAGCCCCATTAGCCTGATGAGCCTGGTCTGCAAGGCTATGGAACATATCATCATGGAACTTATAAACAATGACATTGGTAATCTCCAAACTCTAGACCCTACCCAGTTCGGGTTTGTAAAAGGCAGATCATGTCTCCTAAACCTGATAGACTTCTTTGAAGCAGTCACCAAAGCCGTAAATGGGGGTAAGGTGGTTCACACAGCCTATCTATATCTCACCAAGGCTTTTGACACCATCCCCCACTCTGGAACTATAGGTAAACTCACTAAACTAGGTATAAATCCCTATGTCACAAGATGGGTTGCTAACTGGCTCACTGACAGAACCCATATTGTGAAAGTAGCAGACTCTAAATCCAACTTCAGACCAGTGATAAGTGGAGTACCACAGGGTTCAATCCTAGGTCCTCTCCTGTTTGGTATCTACTTCTCTGAAGTACAGGCTAACACAGAAGGTCTTTGGCTAACAAAGTTCGTAGATGACTGCAAACTAGGAGCCATAATCAAAACTCCTAATGATGTGGCCTCACTGAGATAGATGCCTGGAGTCAAAGCCATGGCCTCAAGCTCAATGCCAAAAAGTGCATTGTCATCCCTTTTGGTAAAAACTCTGTACCCATGAACTATCACATAGGCGGTAGTGTACTTAACGCTGAAAGAGTGATAAGAGACCTTGGGACACAGGTGGACAGTAGTCTCTTCTTTAATAATCACATTGCCACAGTAGTCAGGAAATCCTTCTACGTAGCACACCTCATCACAAAAGTTTTCTCATCCAGGAAAAAAGAGGTAATTGTTCCCCTCTACACGTCATTCATTAGACCCTTTATAGAGTACAACGCCCCTTTTGGTATGTACCTCACAAGACATTTACAACAATGGAAAGGCCACAGAAATACCTCACAAAGAGGATTACCAGCCTCAAACAGATGCCCTACGCAGACCATGTCAAAAAACTCCAGCTTTACTCTGTCGCATATCGCCTAGTCAGAGGCGATCTCTGCCTAACATACAAAGCTATGTCAAATTCAGAGCTATTGGACATGCTCTACTTAAAGAAATCTCAATCCCTCCAAGCTACATGCTCTAGGGACCTAAACCTTGTCACCACAATAAACAGAACAGGGATAGATTCCTGTCCCAGAGACTTCCCATACTCTGGAACAAGCTACCTAACTATATCAAACAAAGCTCCTCATTAGCACTCTTCAAGAAAAATCGCTTCTGTGGCTCTGCTCGACAGGGGCACCGTTAATAACTTTCTTGGGTGGCGTAAGCCAGGGAACCTTGTTGGTTAGGCTTACGTAGGCCCTTGGGCTGATAGCCTAGTACCTATCTATGAACCTATTAACCTATTCCTCCTGGAAGTTTGAACAATTAGGTGCTATTTGATGTTCGAATTTTATACTAATTACGTGTCGAGATTTTTGGCTGGATGTACCTACTTTTCAATGGCCTTTGACCTACTTTCAGCATCTGCCGATTGAGAGATATGCTGATATATTTCATATCAC
>NC_056746.1:45379306-45409306 GCF_019279795.1 Protopterus annectens
AGTGAGAAGATTGTTTCTTTAACGAAATGTCCCCGTCCTGTGATATGCACTGTTATCCATGAGGGAATCCAGCTACCACCCACTCATATTAAAGAAAAGCCTTATGACTAGAACATACTCATGGTAGTTCTGTGAATTTGTTGGAACATTTGAGGCTTTTGTTGGGGGATGGGTAATAAGAAATTTACCTCAGGACTGCACCCTGTACAAGTAATAAACGAAAGCAGATCCTAAATGCTTTATCTCCTCAAATTGTTTATGGTATGATACCAGTTATTCTCAGTAGGGGTAATATGTAATTATTGACCAAGGGATGGGTAAGGCCAATCTAACGCCAAATGATATAAGTTAAGTCAAGCACCAAAAGAGAATTTGGCTAGGCATAAAATGGCCCACAAAGGCAGCTAGCTTAGCATTTACCTGTGAATCTAAGAACCTATGAGCCTGTAAGAGTTTAAAATGAATAAAAATAATGCATCAAATAGCTAAATAAAAAGATCAGCTATGTATACTTACATTTTACCAAAATGTCTACAGCATTTCTGATGAATGTTCCTTCCTGCCTGCCCCATCAGTAATGCAGAAAACTAAATGTTCTACATGAACTGCAAAAGGTTTGCAGGCTGTTGACTGCACTTATACTTGCTATTGTAGTTCCACTTGTGTGACCTCCACTGTTAATTTTGACAGGCTTTTAAAGGGGACATTTGCAAGAAATACTGTAAGTATGCAAGATACAAAGCAAAATAGTCACAGAGTAGCTTGGCCTGGTTCTGCTTACCTTAAATAAAAATTCCAGTACCATTCTGTCCAATAGCACTACCATTTTCAGAGATTACTCCAAAGGAAATGTATCCCTGTCTGAGGGCCTGAAGAAATGTAAATGTTTCTCCCACACTAACCAAAATCAGTATGGCCCTTACATATTTCTTTCAGTTCTATACCTGTCTTAACCAGTTTATATTCAACTCTATTCCCATTTGACATACATATAAGAGAACATTCAGAAATAAACCCCTCTTGTGGATCTCCTGAATAAACAGACTCAATAACAATAACAGGAGAAAGCTGCTTCATATAAAAGATTATCCACCTTTCCACCATAACTAGACATTTAGACAAGGTCAGCAAATAACTCAAGCACACTGCTGCGAAGATTAAGGCAGGACATTGTTAGATTTTATGAATATTAGTCTGAAATTAATTATGCTGTAAATATGCTGAAAGAAAAGGCTTGCTTAAATGCAGAAACAGAGTTTAGTAATATGTGATCAGCAGTCATACTAAATGACCATGGCTTGGAAAAGGAATCTGCTGAATGGACATTTCTCCCTTACAGACTCAAACAGGATGTATGCAAGAGCAAAAATACAAAATCTGCTTTTAAAGAATGGACATTTTTCCCTTACAGACTCAAACAGGATGTATGCAAGAACAAAAATGCAAAATCTGCTTTTAAAGAACACTGACATGTTATTCTGCATATATAAAATGGACACAATATGTTTCCTAAAATAACAGGATGGACATAATATGTTTCCTAAAACAACAGGATATGTTTATGACACTGTGACAATGTGTTTTCTCAAAAATATGTTTTTCTGCATGGAAAAACAGGATATGGCACAAGAACAGATGTTTTTATACAAAGATCCAAATAAAATACAGGATGTTCACACTGTCAGAAAAGCTGATCTCTGACAATGTGTTTTCTCAAAAATATGTTTTTCTGCATAAAAAAACAGGATATGCTTATCAGCATTGGCACAAGAACATATGTTCATATACACAGATCCAAATAGAATACAGAACAATGTGTTTCCTCAAAAATATGTTTTTCTACATGGACATCAGGACACTGTTACAGGATATTCACACTGTCAGAAAAGCTGGTCTCTTACAAGACATTGTTAAACAAGGAAGCTTAGTATTGTTTCTACAGGACTAAAACTGTATATAAAGAGCTGTATAAATCCAGTTATGTTAGAGGTATGGTAGGGACACAAGTCCTAAGGTAAATGTTATATCTCTCACATCATCTGTACTATATGAGAAGTAAAGTTGGAGCAGTACTTTTAAGCTGCAATTTTTGTCCAGTTTGATTTATTATAAAAGTTATTTGTTACTGCTCTCTAAAGTTGATGCTGCAAAGTATATTCTCTCATCAGTGTATATTCTGCAAGTTTCTGTATGCAACAGACTGTGAATGCAAATATAACCAGACTTTGAATTTTAGCAGAATCCAGCCAGCAAGACTGAGTGTCTTAAGAACACTTCAAATCCATCACACCAAGCAGTAAGCAGCTCCGTGTAATTTTTTCAATGGTGAGGCAGCTGAGTGACTAGCTCCATATAATTTTTCAATGGCAAGCTTGCCTGCATTTGAACCTACAATCTGCATTCAAACACAGGAGGAGTGATGGTAAGCCCTGCAGAGGGTCACTTCAGTTAAATTGCAGTAACTAACATTTGTACGTTTGTGTAAATCCTAAACAGAAGTATTCCAGTTTATGCAGCTTGCAGTAGTAAAGTTTTTTAGACATCTACATCCGGAGTGAGACTGAAGTTCCAGTCGCAGTGCCATAACTTCGCTAAGAACAGGTGGATATCCACTAGCACAGCAGTCCGCTGCCTGTTGTGCTTTCCCAGCTTCTCAAGTGACTTTGAAAAATTTCCAGCCATCTGCAACAACAGCCTGATCACCTGTTTTCTTGCTCACTGGTAAGACTATTTTTCTACGTCACATTTTTTTTAGTATGGATGCTATCAGGCAGAATTCTAGCAAATGTAAGCCAAGTTTTACTCTTAATGTAGCAGAACAACCAGATAAAATATGGAGTAAATTGCAATGTTGGTATACACAACACATTAGTAAGTGTAAAACCTTGTTAGGGCAAGTTGACATACCAGCATTATGTAAGTGGATTGTAACATTTGATTGGTATTTGCAACAAAAAAATGAAGTATATCATAGTAAATGTTTATTGTTTGATTCAACAAAAACTGCATTTTGTGTATTATGCCATAAAATAATATTGCATCATATTGCGAAAAAAATAGACTGTAAAGACAGATCTGTTCATGATAAAGAATTACATTCTGATGTTGAAGAGTTATGTCCTGTCACCACATGTGAGTCAAATCAGTTACTGATAGAACCCCTAGTACATTTTGTTACAAAGGAATGTAGTAAACTTCTAAAAGACAGACACAATGAGTTCAGGAAGCTTAGACAAGTTATACACACATCTTTTCAAAAGTGCATAGGAGTTTCAAATTCAGCAGAACAGCTTACTAAAGAATGTCAGAAAGACCATACAACATTCCAGGAAATTCAACAGAAGTTGCAGGATAAAGGAAATAAATTAGCTGAACTGACAGAGACTGGGAACTTCCTGCATACACAGCTAATCTGTGCAAAAGAAATATATTTTATAATATGTTTATGTTTTGAAAATGGTTAAACATACATGGTAGGATGGTAGGATCTGATGTCTGGACAAATCATTTTTAAATGTTTTACTTTCATTCAGTTAAAGCAAGACATCTATCAGTACTACAGTAAAGTAAAGCATATGAATACCATTCATTAGCATAGTCAAAAGGTAAACAAAACTGTTCTAGTGTATTATAATATATAAATTAAATAAAAATAGATGAGTAAAAATTTAAAGTCACAAGACATGACATGCTTGTATAAAGATATACATATACAAGACAGACATGCATGTGTGTTCTTTTCAGCTAGAGTACATTTGTTTGCAATGCACAAAAGCAAAAGGCAGACAACAGCAAATATAAATAAACATATGTTATAATTGTATAGTAACACCAAACAGTTAAAGTTCTGAATTTTAAAAATAAATAAAATCACAGATGATATTAGTCAAACAGTTTTTGTAAAATTAATGGCAGGACAGTTAAATAGTTAAATAAATAAAAAAAAATACTGAAATCCATGTAAGGTAATTGTAAAATGATGTCTATTTATGTTGTATAAATGCATAGTTATGCAAATCACAATCACATTAAAGGAAAAATGCTAAAAGAATTAACTATAGTTTACAGAGTATGAAATGTAAGCTCAGACCTTCCTAGACTGAATGAAAAGTTACAGGAAATGCTGGAAAGATAAGATAAACAACAAGACTGATTGCCAGATAAGTAGCTTGAGTTTTTCTAAAGCATTATTGTTATTAAAACATACTTGTTAAAATGTTTACAAGCAACACTATTTGGTAATTGTAATAAAATGCCACAATTGTGCATAGATGTCACTTATACTCTGTTTGCAAGTAAATGTTAAAAGGACAAAAAAACCCTCAGTTGCATCAAGTACAGCCAGCAAATGGGCTATAGTATACATACAGTTCAAATCAATTGTGCAGGAGGGTGTAAATACCTACTAGAGGTAGTAAACAGCAAAAGCTTTATAAAAATGATCAAATCAAATAAAAGTCCATAGTTTGTTAGTAACCTAATAAAATACATGTATAACCAAAGTGTTGGACTGACATACATTCTATTCTCACAGCATAGGGCAGGTAAACAGTGCTGAAGTACTACAGGGGGAGGGGTACTTTCTCAGTTTTACACTGACTGTATAAGCAGTACTGCACAAGGGTCTGAAATAAAGTTACAGAGAAAATAAACAACAAGGGTCTGAAATAAAGCTACAGAAAAAATAAACAGCAAGGGTCTGAAATAAAGCTACAGAAAAAATAAACAACAAGGGTCTGAAATAAAGCTACAGAAAAAATAAACAACAAGGGTCTGAAATAAAGCTATAGAAAAAATAAACAACAAGGGTCTGAAATAAAGCTATAGAAAAAATAAACAACAAGTGTCTGAAATAAAGCTACAGGAAAAAATATCTAATTCCTTCTTGACAATACTCTTTTAGGGAGAGGAAAAAAAACAGGTATTAGTGTATTAGAAATACTGGTAAACTGGATTAAACTTGACAGGATAAAATATTTTACAAGTTGTTAATAGCTATCATAATGGTTATTATTGTATTGTTTAGAATTAAATTGTATTTACAACCTGTTAAATTGTAAAGCTATACAAGAGATGGTTTAAAAAACAAGAGATTATTTAAAATTGCTTTATTAAAGCTATACAAGAGAGAATAAAGATATGCAAAAATGCATAAATGTTTCTAATAGCAAGAATGGTCACTATTTTTAATATGTTTTTGGCAAAACAATGTTGGTATAAAAAAGCATCAATGTTTCTAATTGCTGAGTATGTAGTTTAAAATAACAGGACATATGAATTTGGTATCAATTCCACTAGATATTTCTAAAGAGACATAAACATTTTCCAAGATTTTGCTTAATATTAATGTGATTAAATTTGTAAGATTAGACTAAATGTACTTTATAGTCATTGAATGTACAAATGCAGAAAATTTCAGTACAAATGATAGTCTTTGTATGTACAAATGCAGAAAAATTCAGTACAAATGAAATTAATGTCTAGTAATGAATATGTGTGAAAAAAAAACATATTTAAAAAACAGTGGGTCCAAGATACCTACTAGATTGAAATGCATAAATAGCAAACAGTCTGTGTAAATACATACTGTACAGGATACATTGTAATAAGTTCAAAAGTAATTTTTCAAGTTGTAATATCACTGGTTTTACCCCAGTAAAATAATTGCTTTCAAATATTTATTATCTAAGCCCAGTTCAGTATTTTACTAAGATGTTAATGAGCAGTTCAGAGACATGAACACAATGTGATGGTTAAAATGACATTAAAACTGTATATTTTCAGAAGTGTATAAATGCTTGCAGTAGCACATAGTTATTGTCTCTTATAGTTAATTCAACAGTTGCAAAGAGTTAATGAAACAGTTCTAAGTCATAAATTAAATTCTGTGATTGCAAAAGAATAAATTGATCAAGTTAAACTAAAGCAGACACAGCTCATAACTGATAAAATATTTTCACAGAATGGTCTGCAAAAGAAAAAGTTGTTAAATACATTCAGTTTTGGTAGTAATACTTTAATATCATTGTATTAACTATGTAAAATTGCATTTTGATTTGTTGTATCAAACTAAAGGTTTGTTTCTTGTGTTTTCTATATAAAATGTTTTGAGTATGTTTAAAAACAGAGGGGATTGTTAGATTTTATGAATATTAGTCTGAAATTAATTATGTTGTAAATATGCTGAAAGAAAAGACTTGCTTAAATGCAGAAACAGAGTTTAGTAATATGTGAGCAGCAGTCATACTAAATGACCATGGCTTGGAAAAGGAATCTGATGAATGGACATTTCTCCCTTACAGACTCAAACAGGGTGTATGCAAGAGCAAAAATACAAAATCTGCTTTTAAAGAATGGACATTTTTCCCTTACAGACTCAAACAGAATGTATGCAAGAACAAAAATGCAAAATCTGCTTTTAAAGAACACTGACATGTTATTCTGCATATAAAAAATGGACACAATATGTTTCCTAAAATAACAGGATGGACATAATATGTTTCCTAAAACAACAGGTTATGTTTATGACACTGTGACAATGTGTTTTCTCAAAAATATGTTTTTCTGCATGGAAAAACAGGATATGGCACAAGAACAGATGTTTTTATACAAAGATCCAAATAAAATACAGGATGTTCACACTGTCAGAAAAGCTGATCTCTGACAATGTGTTTTCTCAAAAATATGTTTTTCTGCATAAAAAACAGGATATGCTTATCAGCATTGGCACAAGAACATATGTTCATATACACAGATCCAAATAGAATACAGAACAATGTGTTTCCTCAAAAATATGTTTTTCTACATGGACATCAGGACACTGTTACAGGATATTCACATTGTCAGAAAAGCTGGTCTCTTACAAGACATTGTTAAACAAGGAAGCTTAGTATTGTTTCTACAGGACTAAAACTGTATATAAAGAGCTGTATAAATCCAGTTATGTTA
This sequence comes from Protopterus annectens, assembly GCF_019279795.1. Lineage (NCBI taxonomy): Eukaryota > Metazoa > Chordata > Ceratodontiformes > Protopteridae > Protopterus > Protopterus annectens. The sequence continues at coordinate 45,386,255 of NC_056746.1, forward strand.
GAGGTATGGTAGGGACACAAGTCCTAAGGTAAATGTTATATCTCTCACATCATCTGTACTATATGAGAAGTAAAGTTGGACCAGTACTTTTAAGCTGCAACGTGGTTCCGTTTGGTTTATTATAAAAAGTTATTTGTTACTGCTCTCTAAAGTTGATGCTGCAAAGTATATTCTCTCATCAGTGTATATTCTGCAAGTTTCTGTATGCAACAGACTGTGAATGCAAATATAACCAGACTTTGAATTTTAGCAGAATCCAGCCAGCAAGACTGAGTGTCTTAAGAACACTTCAAATCCATCACACCAAGCAGTAAGCAGCTCCATGTAATTTTTTCAGACATGAACTGAAAGTAGCCATCTACTGCAAGGATCACCAGGAGATCCTTTTAACAATGCTAAGCATATCAGAAGTAACACTAACTACAGCACTAAGCTCTGGCCAAAAGGCACTACCCGTTCTGATGTCAAAGCCATAATGAACATGAGTTCCAGTTTTCTCCTTCACGCTCACTCCTGTGTTTCTCCCTTGAATCATTAAACTCCATTTTTCCCTAAAATCGCTGTGGAACACATCTTGGAAGTTCTTTTCAAAATGAAAAAAAAATAGCTCCATGGGCCTGAACAATATACTAAGCTGCAGACTGCTTAGTACAGAATGCAAGACTGCTGACCACTAATGCTTTTCAGCCTTAATCTCCCCATGGGATATGTACCCGATTTCAGGAGAATTGCCATCTTGGTACCACTCCAAAAGGAAGGTGCCACAACTGACCCTGGCATCTATCTTCCTAGAGCCTCACCAGCACCATCTGTAAAAACATGGCATATATCTTTGTCAACCTTATAAGCAATGAGATTGATAACCTGCAAACCCTCTTACTTAATCAAATAAAGGTAGATCCTATTTCATTATTTTTTTTTGAAAAAATACAGATGTCATTGTTTAAAAAAGCACATTCTGCCCATACTGCCTCTCTGGATGTCAGTAAACATTTGCTATAATTACTCATGTTAGATTTACTTGTTTAAACATGAACTTCTGTGTCAGCAGTTGGGTTGCAAATTACATCTTTCCTGGAAACAATACAGTAAGAGTTGTTATTACCATCTCATGCAAATCACATCACTAGCTGTGTCTTTAGGGATCTGTCCGGAGTACCTCTATTTCAGCATCTACTTCTCCATGGGTAATCAAGTTTGCCAATGACTATAAATTGGAGTTGTTTGCTGACTCCCATATGGCCCTCATATCCCCAAAAAGGGCTTGCCAGAACAAACACTTTATATAAATGCTATCTTTGCCTTGAGCATAATACCACACATGCAGTGATTGCCTCGGGGAAACCAGTCTCTCCTAACAAATACTACATACAGAACACACAAGTCTTTAATTCTAAGGATTTAAACAGATATATGTTGAAGTAGACCACATAACAACATTGCCGTCAGTATAAGATGTTTTAATGGTGGTATATCAGTGACAAGAACATCCAATATTTAGAAGAACAATGTATATGTGACTTTTACTTCTGATATAATGACAGCTCAATAAAGATATAATCTTGGATGTGCATTGCTGATATATGTGCAGAAGTCATATATCAGACCTTTGCATAGGGTATAGAGCAATATGCCCCACTTCACTACCAAACAGTTATAAAAACTTACATTTAGTAGCAAAGCATAAATAGCTGTATTTCAGATCGCATTAACAGTTCTAAGCAAAAATTCTATTGAACTTTATATGGACAACCAGTAACAAAACACACCTATGTTAGCTGCTACATCCATAGGCAATTAAATGGAGCTTAGTATTGGAATTGGGCCCACCACTTTGCTACTCTCAGCACAGGGAGTTTTCATGGCAATACATCTCAAACAACAAACTAAAATTCTTAATCAAGAGAATATGTATGATTTTTACTTCAATAAGCGACTAAGCCACGGTGGTACAGCGATAGCATTGTTGCCTCACAGCAAGAGGTTCTCCTGTTCAATTCTTGGCTGGAGTGCCTTCTGTGTGGAGTCTGCATGTACTCCCAGTGGTTGAGTGGCCTCCGAATGACATGCATGAATGGGCATGCCTTCGCTGAAGGTTGGGCATCGGGCTGGCAACTCGGCACCATAAAAATCTACTGCCAATCATTAGAGAACCGAAGTTCCACTGTGGCGACCCCTAACCTTGAAAAGCCGAAAAGACAAACATGTATGACTTTTACTTCTGATGTAATGATGCCTTAGGTCAGAGTAGGTGTATACTGGACAAAATATATTCTTCACCCTGAAAAGACATCACATACTCATCTCTACAAATATCCCCAATGAAGATTAGTGCAGACTTATTAGGATCTGTAACACTGCCAGTTTAAAGTTATTTTCTCTATCATGAAATGAGTGCAGCTTTTATAGGATTTTAATAAAGCATAAAAGATAATTTTTTTGTAATACATATTTTTTATTGGTTTTTCAATAACAACAACATGAATACACTTTGGTATGTGTCATATGACTAATAAAAATGCATAACACTGAAACAACCACAATAATCATTGTGATAAACTGAGGGGCTGCCAGCCTAGCTAGTTAGAATTTTATAAATAATAAATAAATAATTAATAATTAATTATAATAAATAAATAATAATAAGTAAATAAGGAAGGTCAGTGATGTTAACTACCTGATGGAACTGCTAGGCAGGATGCGGGGGCACAAATTGTACATTGTTAACATGATGAAACCTTACCAGGATAGGGAGACCCTTGTGCTGAGCATTTGCAGTGGATTTCAGGAGGAGTCAGAGGGAGATCTCGTGACTGATCTCCTCAGTGAAAGGGGTAGCAATGTCCCAGCAGCTATCTCCTACACAAGTTCGAGAAATCCGAGCAAACTGGACATGGAAAATTTTTACAATATAAAAAATAAGAAGACAAAGAGGAAAAGTAAAAAAGAGTATTAGTAACGGAGAAGTTACAGAATAGAAACTGAGGTTATGGAGCACCTGTGAAGTGAAGGATTCAGTGCACTAAATCTAACTCTGATAACATCACAGCAGGCTAGAGCAATGGATCCCCAAATTAAGGAGAAATAAGTGGAGTGGGAAACATCTGATCAGTTGCCATATGAAGATACTTTGGAACCTCCCACAGGAAAGCAGTACAAAAATGTTCACTTGGAGGAACAGGAAACGGTGGTGACTCTGATGCAATGAATGTTCTGGAGTGATAGGCCAGTGAGTTCCCATATGAAAGAGCAATGGATGATACAGGATTAAATTGAAGACAATGTGGCACAGGAAGATGCTCTGGAACTTTCTACAGAATGCATGCAGGAAATGGAGAACAAAGAATCTGCCCTTGGTTTAGAAGAAAATGATCTAAGAGAAAAATTGTTTGATTTAATCGAGACAGACAGACATATTACAATCAATGGCAGAAATAGACTACAGAAAGTCAATAAAACCCAACAGTTAGAAGTTTGATAAAACAAATGAACACAGTAATTAGGACTGTCCATAGAGATCCATGCAATATAACAGAAGTAAACAGGATATATTACTGTGCAGCTAAATTAATAACTGATAAAAGTTCTACCACAAGAACACAGGGTAGTGCGGGAAAGGAAGGGGAGAAATCGAATACCATCATGGAAGTATCGAATAGAGAAAACTATAAAGCAATAAGAAGTGTCACTGTTAGAAGAATATAGAATTGGGAACAGATCAACAAAAATACTAAGAAAGATAAATGTGATAAAAACAATGCACAATATTAGAACAGATCAGGATCTATCATGCACTATCACAAATAGTAAATTAAAAATATCAGCACAAGCAGAAAATCGTAAAAGATATGCAGGTGAATATAAAGGAACAGTACAAAATAAGAAATTTACTGATTACCCAAAAGTGTTTTACAGAGAATTGGGAAACAAAGCAAAAGGAATTGAAACACCACCAAAAAAAGAAGAAATAGATACATTATGAAGAAATATCTATGAAGATCTTGTGGAACATAAGAAAGATGCTAAATGGACAGAAGAAGTAAGAGAAAGAATATAGGATGTGAAATAGGATGAAGTAACGACCAGAGAGATTGAAACAAAGTTAAGAAAATCCTCTAATTGGAAACCTCAGGCCCAGATGCAGTACCTAACTTCTGGCCAAAAGTATTAACATTTTTACATGAAGATTTAGCCATGGGGAAAAACTATTCATATGCACACCCCGAAAAGACACCAACCTGGTTAACAAAAGGAAAAATAAAACTCCTACTTAAGAGCAAACCTGCAAGTTATCCTAAAAACTATAGTCCAATGACTTGCCTTTTGACGACGTATAAACTATATACTCAAATTGATGCTGACAGAGTTTATAGTCATTTAGAAGAAAACTCAGTCATGGAAATAGAACAAAAAGGTAATAAAAGAAAGTCATAAGGAACAAAGGATCACATGTTATATAAGGTCATAGTGAAGAACTGTAAAGAAGTGCATGAATACAAAAAAAAAATTGACAGTATCCTACATTCATGGATAAAAGAGTGCTTAAAAATGTATAAGATACACCTTACACTGATTAATTACATTACAGCAACCATGAAACAATGGCAAACCATGATAAAGGACACATTTATTATTTCAAGGATAAAAATTCAAAGGGTTATATGAAAGTGATACACCCAGTGACTACAGTGTCTTATGTACAGAGAGACACAAAGTCATAAAATATCAGGATTTGCAAGCAGAAAGAAGGGCAATGTGAAAGAAGGATACCCAAAGAGTTCCAATAGTAGTAAGAGCAATGGGTCTCACAAAGAAGAATCTACAGTCGTATCTGTTACCAATACATGTAACGCTGTATGATTTGCAGAAGGAGTCATTTCTGAACGCATTGCAAATGCTGCGAAGAGCATTTCTGGTTGACATCAAAGATTGAAGCAATACTAATTTTATGAACTTTAATCATACTTTGACTTAGGAATGGGTTCCATTCCCGTCATGGCATCAGAAACCCAAAAGACTTGGAGAAATTAAAAACAGAGTGACCAAAGTTACACATATGATCTGTGTATGTTGAAAGACAGTAATGAAGTTTTGTGCTGTAGATAATTTGGGGATGTGAGATTGTTTTCTGTAATGTGAAGAGTGGTTGGAGAGTGAGGACTAATGATGATGCTGTCAGAATTGGGATCTGTATGAGTTTGAAACATTTTCTAAATATTCTGTTTATAGTCACTGTTTGTAAATTGCCAGCTTGTTCACTGTTCTTTATAGAACTTGAAACCTTTAAGATATAATATATTAACTGATATTGTTTCTGAATTGTTTTATAAGTCTCTCTTACACTCCTTCTGTCTGTCTCCCCCTCTATCCTTTTCAAGTAATGGCCTGTTCTTTTGTTTTTATTTTCCAAACTGGGTATGTATTTATGCAAGTCTTTTGTAATTATCTGATAAATCTTTTGTTTGTTTGGAAGGGGTGTAAAACTAAAGACTATTTCTAATTATTTTTTATTTATTTTTAGAATTTTTAAAATATTAATTACAATTGTATATTATTTCTGATATTACTGAGTTTATGAACAAATGCTGGGGACAGTACACTTGTATAGGTGTATGTAATTTAGCAGACATCAGTGCTAGAATGCTAAATGCAGGGACTTTAGGTACATTAGCTTGTTTAATACTGGTACATTAGGTAAAAAGTGATGCATGTGGAAAGAGGGTTATGTTACATGGTGAATGATGGGGAGGTTATGGTGCATGGTGAATAATGGAGAGGCTGGGTATAAATTTAGTGATTAGGGTAAGGTTGGTGCACAGATTAGGTTAGTGGAAGGAACTGAATGAAGTATGTATGTCAAGAGAATGCATTCAGGTTGGGAGACAGAGAGTAAACCTAGAGGAGGTTTAGAGCAGATTCCTATGTCTAGCAGAGTCTTATGGCTTATACTACTGGGTGAGGCAAGTATAGGTGGGCATTCAGGTTGCACCCCAGGGTGGGTTGAGTCCACCTTCAAAGTAACAGTAGAGAAGAGCATAATGGGGGTAAGGCGAAATGAAGCTGATAGGCACAGTTTGTTACTGTGAATGCAGGGGAATTGATTCACATATTAAAAGAGAAATTGTCTGAGCCAGATTAGAAAGAGGAAGGGTGGATGTAGTGTTTCTGCTGGAGCTGATGCTGAAGAGGAGGGTAACAGGGAAGCTTCAAAAGAATGGGTTAGGTGGTTGGAGTACGGGGTAGAAGATGAGTGTGCTGCTTGTTAAGGGAGAATCCTAGATGGTGGTAGAATGCATGGTGACCCTAGATAAGCAGTGGAATGTATGGTGACCCTTGATGGGTGGTAGAATGTATGGGGAGAGACAATGGTCAGGTAGGTAGGGCCTTGATGGGAACCTGAAGTACAGGGTAGTTATGGTAAGTTTTCTATGGTCCAAAGGCAGATAGGGAGGAGGCTTTGGGTAGTTTTGGGAGTGGTTAATGAAGTGTATCAGGAAGAGGATAGAATTGTTAAGGAAGAATATTTTAGTTGTAGGGTAGAACCAGAGTTTGGGAGATTTTATGACAGGATGGAATTCTATAGCAAGAAACGGAAGTCTTTCCAAGCAGGAATAGTGAAGGAAAGTTTAATGGATATCTGGCGGGAAAAGTGGAGTAAGCACCAACAATTTTCTATTTCCAAATATGAAAAAAGGCAGGAAGGAGTACATTTGGTCAATATTTTAGATATATTTCTAACCATACCCTGGTAACTTTATTATGGAGCTGGGGAGAAGGTGTAGATGGATTACTGGAAATGGAGTACAACAGAGCAAGTAAGGATGGCTGAAAATGATGGTGAATTAAGCAGTCAGGGTGAAACACTGGAGTCAGTCAGGGTAGGACAGGTATGAAGGAGTGGGACAGAGTAAATGTTGCATGGTCTGAGTGAGAGAGAGGGATTATTGAAACATTTATAGCAGATAAAGAGAGGGATGTATGCCAGAAAGGGAGGAATTGAAGAGAAATTTAAGGGACTGTATTAAGTTAACACAACAGACAGCAGCAGCCTGGTGTCTCCTGGTAAGTGTCTAGAAGGGGGTATTAAGCACTCTGAATGCACTCTGTTTTGTGGGATTTGGCCTTTAGAGAAGTAGGCTGGGCTTAGCATACTAATGCCATCTCTGTGTACTGTAATAAGACCTGTTTTTATGACATTGTGTTAACGAGAAAATAAGAGCTGTTAGGCCTAAATGCCCATCTGGTTACCTTGATTGTAGCATGGTTAGAGCAGATTCCAGAAGGAATGTTTGGGTTCAGGACATGGCAAAAGGCATAATATGGAACAAGGATATCCAAGGGGTCCAGTCTTGTACTTCATTTGATTACCATATAAGTGAACCCCTTTGCTCTGGCTTTAATTTTAATGCCACGTACATGTCCTACTGATCTTAGCCTGGCTGTTTTCATCATTGGACAGGAAGACTAGAGAATACCACAAAAAGCACACGAAAAGTTCCCCGATGGGGTACTTAGTTTTAGACATCTTTCTCTAGTGTGGATCGATGGACATACACTGACTAGCGTTCAGCTTCAGGCTCCAACAACAAGAAAGAACTGAGGTCATGGCACCAGCTGAACCCCTTTATATCCAAAGTGAGTGATATCAAATAGGGCATCCACCAGCTTTGGGGGGGGGGGGCATTTTCTGGTAGCCAGGCCGGTCAAGACATTCCATGGTGAGAAATCCCTCAAGGCAGAACTGAAAAACTGAAACATCAATAACATCTAGAGAATATTACAGCAAGCATTTGAGTGGCTGAGTATTCGACTAAAAGAGAGTCATGTGAGGTGAAATATTTCAAAATCAGCTCAAGTGACTCTAGAAGTAGGGAAATATACAACCAATCACACACTTATGAGTGATAGATTAGACACTATAGCAATAAATAACGTTCTCTTTATCATACTGACAAATAAGATTTTAACATTTAGGTCTCACATTGAAAATCTTTGCGTAAAACAGCAAAATTATCAGCTTCTGTTTTGCAGACTGTTTGTTTCTTTCTCTTACAAATCCTGTGTTCACCACTATAATCAGACCTGCAGTCGAGCTGTCAGTGTCCCTGTGGTCTCTCTGTAAAATATATTTGTAATAATCTGGACGAGCAGCTTCAGAAGTGACTAGTCTGGTCTGTAAATCCTGGTAACAATGCTGGCACTCTATTCCTTGTATTACTGCTGAGTTAACAGTACCTTCATCATCATCATCTTCATCATCCTTTACATGGTATTCCATGATGAATATTTGTTCACCACCCTGGGTTTGTTTATTAGAAAAATCACTTTAAATTTGTAAGGATCAAATCAAATCTGATTATGTGGCATGTAGGTAGTTGTAGAAATAAGCACTACTTTGTGAAATGGGGTGTTCTTATATGGCCCAGGCTATTTGAGGGCTGTTAAGATTAATGATACCTTTAAGACAGACACAGATATATATATATATATATATATATATATATATATATATATATAGATATATATAGATAGATATATATATATATATATATATATATTTTTTTTTTTTAATGATGGAAGCCAGCCGTCTAAGTAATGTTGTATAGTTCAGTGAGTGAACACGACTCGAACAAGGCAAACAAAATATTTATTTGTTCTAAAAACTACACTCCATAACTCAAAAAACAATCAGGTTAAGCGCTTTCATCTGCCTATGCTGACTTCTTCAGAACATAGGCATAGGCAGATGAAAGCGCTTAACCTGATCGGTTGTCTTCCGTCTAGTGGACTACATTTACGGTGTTGCTTCTGCTTTTTTGTTCATTATATATTTTAATGAGGCATGATGAAATATGCTGTTGTGGTAGGTTTGATATGGATCAGGCAATACAGAGTTGGTTAAAGCAGACTGTTTGTTTGGAAACTGAAATGTATGCATGCATGTATTTGCCAGTTCCACTTTAACAATTCATATCACAACTATTTGGGAATTATAATTATATACTGAAATGCAAAGTTTAAAATGTAACTATAACAGACAAAAAAAAAAAGACAGGATGGTCCACATAGGGTCATCCAAGACACTGAAAATGGAATTTATATGTTGACAGGGTTCCACTTTTTAAGGCATAAACATGAGAAAACAATGATTTAAGAAATGCTTAGAGTGGCAGTAATAACTTAAATATCATTAGCATTGGTCTAAGTATGGCAATTGCTAAGTGACACATTTATACAGAGGCTAAACATTAGAGACTGGTCATGTTTGAAGACCTATTTAATGTTTACTGTAATTTGTGTCACAGCATAGTGAGAAAGATAAAATTAGAGCTGACATTTTTACATGAGGACTTGGAAAATCTCAGTCAAATTCAAAATATGTCAGTTGTATGGCAAGATATGACCACCTAATTGTGTTTCTCACAATAACGACAGCAAGAAAAATGGGCAATATAGAAAGAACTTGACTTGAAAACTGGTTACCTTTATCAAAAGTAAAAATTACCACAGAAATCAAAATTAACTGTGTTATCAAGAATAATAAGCTGAAGAAGTGTCAGGAAAAATAATCATTAGTGAATCAAGGGAGTATTCATAAAAATCAACAAATCAAAAAAGAAGAATTTCCTGAATTTCTCAATGGAGATATAAAATAATTTAAAAGGGCAACAGATGGCATTAAAGAGGTAAAAGAAATTCAATGGGAGGATTAAAAAGGACAATATCAGGTAAAACTAAAGAAAACTGTGAAAATGGCAACATTTATTGTTACAGTTTGTGACAAAGCAAATGTAAAAGCATAAAGTGAAGCCTAACAAAATGGAGGCCGTGTTGTAATATGGCAAAAATAAGGTGGAAATAAAGCACAGGTATGTCTGTTCAATATTTAAAGCAAAGGATAGGAATACAGTGAAACTAAACTAATCAGAAACTGAAAAGGGTGGTAGATGATTTACTAAGACAGAAGAAATGGATTCAAAAGTGGACTCCGAAAATGGAATGTGAATAAAAAAGAAGGTCTACTGACACTGAATTCAATATTTGCCACAATCTGCAAAAAATTATAATTAATGGCTAAAGTCTTCAACACATCATTTGATAATGGATTCTGTTTGAAAACTGGATGAAGGCAGATATGATTCTCTTCAAGAAAATGTGAGCAAGAGTTTTATAGAAAGCAACAGACTAGTCAGTCTTCTTAAAGTGTGCTTGAAAATTTGCTGCAATCAGTAACATCCAGATAACTGGACAGAGTTTTCAATACAGAATAGATTTATGGTCTACATATATCAGATTGCTTGACTCACCACAGTAATGCATAAGAAAATGGCTGTGAATGTGGTCGACCACTTTATGAACGTCATTTGATATAAATTAATACAAATATTGTATTATGTCAGAAATATATGCATAACAGGTTGCAAAGTATATTAATAACAAGACTCTAAGGTCATGGATGGATGGTTTTAAGTAGTGTGGCACAGAGTATGAGTCTTGGATTAGTCATATTCTAAGTCAGCATAAGCGATTCTGCTAGTGAGCTTGTACCAGTAATAGAAAAGGCCAAACAAGCTGCATGAAATTGATGGAGAAGACAGAAGTAAGGATGAAGATAAAGAACTTCATAAAGTTACAGAAATAATAAAATGTCAAGAGCGTACAGTTAACCCCTGTGTTACCCCCAGGCATCTTTTAGAAAAATCTGAGTGACACCTCTTGGCAGGTCATATTTACATTAATTTCTGCTTCGCCATGTCATGCACTGTCCAAAGCACAATGAACTGCAACTATGCAGCAAAACTGCCAGCAAAAAGTATGTAATGAAAGAAGAGAGTGTGCAAAGTCAAGCAACGCAAATGCATCATTGCATCATAAGATCTAAACACAAGCAGTCAAAGTTAAAATGTTGACAGGAGATCTGAAGAGAAGGGAATTCTCAAGTGATGATGGAGAACCTGGCCCACCTGGAAACAAAAAAGCATTTCTGTCACAACACAGGCAGAGGATGAGATCAGATTTGGAGTACCACCTGATGCCCAGGAGATCTCACCTCTGGTAAGATACTAAAAGATTGTGATAGTTATACAAAAGGCAACTAAGATAGTGCAATTATTCCAGAAGAGCATGAAGTGAGACTAAAGCAGCCTAATGTCTGCATCTTCAAAAAAGGAGGAACATGGAAGGCATAATAGAAACATACAAATAATTCAAAGAGAAATGCAAAGCAAGTGAACTTTTCAAAACGAGATGCATGAAAAAGTTGAATTTGTAGTTAAGTTCACTGATGTAAGGGGTACAATGATGTGTATTCAATAATGTTGTTTGGATTGTTTTTGATAGTTATATAGAAGCCTTCCTTCATTAATGGAGTAAGTGATATTTTTAAATAGTATATGTATGGCATCTGCTCACGATTGCTACATTGTTTCTTCAGACATAGGCATGGCTACACATTTGTTTAGGCAAACCAAATTCAATTTCAGACTTATTCATAATTAATTCTCCTTCTGTAATTCCTATGAATGGTGTTACCTTTACAGCTTTAGTGAAAGTCAACTCCTTGTTTTGTATTTTCATTTGCTGTAACAATTACATTTTTCTTTCAATGAAAATTGTAAATTTTCTCCATATTCAGTATTTGTTTTATTTGCAACAGTTCAATAAATGAAGATACTTTTACCTTATAGACAAATTATGGTTCCTAATAAGTCTTCTAGGTTTCAATAAAGGCTTAAGGGATAACTGATTCTGTAGAACATGTTCCAGTTTTTCTAAATTTTTAGTTGCTGGCATCACTGGTACTGTGTAAACTGGTTTAACCAGTAAAGCACAGAATGCATATATCTATATATATATATATATATATATATATATATAAAGTTCACAAAATTCCCAGCACTCGATAAATGAATTCCAAAGTCAGCATTAAGTAAAAAGTGATTTATTGGACAACCACAGCCCAACAACACAAACCGGTGGCCGGTTTCGCTCTGGCGTCCTCAGTGTGCAATGAATAGTCAGAAAAGCTAGTACTGATATACGCGCAATGCGTATTACAAACGTAACTCCTTAAAGACACAGTAACACCATTAGTAGACTTGATGCCCAAAGCAATATTAACTAAGGGCAAAAACATAAATACACATTAATCTGTCACAGAACACAATACTATGTAAGATAATGAATACATACCCACATTTTGTGCAATAGTATACATATTTAAATAAGCCCATATTTATACAACATGTATAAAAATATATATGTATATACCTACACTACCAACTACATTTTATCCTATACTAATACCCACTCACAAGGCATAGTTACAACAGAATTGAACACCAAAAAACCCCCATATGTATAAATGCATGTACATATACATGCATGCGCAGATATGTACACACACGCATAGTCACACACACACACACACACACATATATACATACACATACATACACATATAACATACACTAACAAACATAACCATGCATGCATACACACACATGCACATACATATACACGCACATGCACATAATTACACATACTAAAACGCATATGCATAAGTACCCAAAAACAATTAAGTTTTTACCAAAAGATGCTGAAAACCCCTAAAATACCAAGACCTATGCTCATTACCAGTGATCATTCAACCCTGGTTTAAACATGGCTCCCAAATTCACGATCCAACGACGTTCCTTTTGAGTTAACATACAATGTTTATGACTGTCCCCTAAATTAGATCCTACAACTTTATCCAATCCTATGAATATAAAATGTGCTGTGGAATGAACTAGCTTGTGTTTATAGAGGGCACTTCTAGTGCGTTGACATTTAATATCACTGATGTGTAAACATATTCTTTGTTTCAACGCACAAGACGTTTGCCCTACATAAAAGGCTCCACACTGGCAGACAGCCATATATACTACCCAAGTACTATTACATGTGATAAAACAACGAATATCAAATACCTTTTTTGTATTTACAGATGTAAAGGACTTGGTTTTAGCCATAACATTACATTGCTTACAAGTACCACAAAATGTACTACCCATAATACCCAATGAATCAGTGCTAAGTAAACAATCTCTTTTGAAATTTGCAAAATGTTGTCCTAGATTCTTACCCCTTTTATAGCCAAAATGACATACTTTATCAATACATTTGGTGAAAAACACATCTGATTCCAAAATATGCCAATGTTTCATCAATACATTTTTAACAAAATGTGTATTAGTTCCATAAGTTGTAATAAACCTAATATAGAAACTCACATTACTGAATTCACGATCAATCAATAAAGAGTTCCTATCTATGGAACTAGCATGTCCATTAGCCCTTTGTATTTTATTCTTATGGTAACCCCTATTCAAAAATCTTGACTCTAAGTCCTTGGCTTTATTGTGATAACGTTCATTAGAAGAGCAAATTTTTCTGATGCGTTGAAACTGTGACCCAGGTATGTTAAGGATAGTGGAGGGGGTGGCAACTATTAGCATGTAACACAGCATTCTTAGAGAAAGGCTTTCTATATAAATCAGTATAAAGAGAGCCATCATCCTCCTTGCCCACCAAAACATCCAAAAACTCTACTTCATGTAAGTCAATATTACCTGTAAACTTCAGGTCATAGACATTGGAATTCAAATATTCTACAAATGTCTGCCAAAGATCCCTGTACCCCCCCCCCCACACACACACACACACACACACACACTATCCAACAATCATCTAGGTAACATCTCCACATAATTAAATGTGACTTGAACAATGAAGGTACAGAGTAAATGTATTGTACTTCAAAGTACCCCATGAAGAGATCAGCATAAGTGGGGGCAAAAGTAGCCCCCATAGCTGTACCCTTCACCTGCAGATACCACTGCTGATTAAAGGTAAATGCATTATGTTCAAGCACTAATTCAAGTATCTTAATCAAAAAATTCTTGCTCTTCACTTGAATAAATTCCTGAGAAAGTCATCCAATATTTTATTGCCTGAATACCCCCTTTGTGTGGTATCGATGTATAAAGAGACTGTACATCTAAAGTCCCAAGGAAATGATCTCTAGCTACTTGGATATCATCCATTAACGACAAAAATTGTTGAGTGTCTCTAATTCGAGCTCTCACATAGGACAACAATTTTTTTAACTTAAATTCCAAATATTCAGAGAGGTTCAGTTAATGATCCTCTCCCTGCCACTATGGGACGTCCTGGGGGATTCAAAAGATCTTTATGGACCTTGGGCAATATATAAAAATATTGCAGAATAGGGGAATTCACCTGTAATTGTTTCAACAACTGTGGTGTAATAAGCTGATGTTCACAACTCTGTTTCAAAAAACCATCAATAACATGTTTATGCTGTACAATAGGATCAGAATCCAGAGTTATGTAATATTCAACATTAGATAACTGTCTATTAGCTTCTGCTAGATAGTGTTTTCTATCCCATATGACCACTGCCCCACCCTTATCTGCCCCAACTATAACTATATTATTATTATTATTAAGGTTATTTAGGGCAGTATTTTCATCTTTGGTCAAATTAAACTGTTTATTAGAAAAAATGTCAGACTGATGCAAATGCAAGTCTTTTATTACCAATTGTTCAAACAGTTTGACCGTACTATGATAGGGTGGCATAAACTGTGATTTTTTAAACTTAAATCCAGTTCTATTCTCATCATGTGTCACAAGTTCTGGATCTGAAAAGAAATATTTCAAATTAAGTTTTCTGCAAAAACATTTTACATCATTGATGATATCATATTGTGAAACAAAAAACGAGGGAATGAATCCAAGACCTTTATTAAGCACACTGATTTCACTGGAGGAAAACTCTAGGTCAGTTAAATTAATGACCAAGTTATTAATATCATTATCTAACTGTCCAGTAAAGAGTCCATCTACATTTTGTGTTGTAACATCTGTTCCTTGAATGTCTTCCTTATGGCGTCGTCTGCACCCTCGATGTTTCCGCCCTGCCCTTCTAAAGGGGCTCTAAATCTTTTAGAAACTGGTGAAGGAACCTCTAATACATTTTCAGGATCAGTGTCAGTGTTAGACATACTGGAAGAAAAATCAGAGGCACTTGTTATATCTTCATGTCTCCTCAATATAGACTTCACCCTCTTTCTTTTAGGCCTGGGGATTTGCTTGTCATCATTAAATCGTACACCCTTTTTTATCTTCTTCCAAGTGTACATAGTACTTTGTTTAAAGTCATTAACATCACGTTGGTACTTTTGCAATTTGCGTTTAGAAAGTTCTTTGTCATATTTATCTGAGTCATTAATAAACTTGGTGTAGAGACTCTCATACTCAGAGACATTCACAAACTTTTGCGTATTCTCATAACATTCATCAAGTTTGGACAACAATATAGGCAACTGTGACTCATAATGTTCCACCAATAATTGCAAAAACATACTTGAAGCAGTAGCTTGTATACTCCTCCACTTCACCATAAAATTTTCATCCATATTGCCCAAACCTGGTTCAACATACACTCGTAAGCCCCTCGGTGCTATTTTTGCAACCAAGTAAGCTTTTAATAACTTACAATGCCATACATTGGCCCTTACTCGTTTGGAAGCCTCTAGTAAACTATTAAAACTCTCTGCCGCCTCAGTGGGTTTATAACGTGCAGATAACACACTAGCATTTTTGTCCATGACACCAGTGAAACATGCACTGTCGTCTTTATCAGAAGTTAGGTTTTTGATATAATACAAAAAATCAGTACCTTTCGCCATAACTTATAGGCCGTAGTACAAAAATCACAACACTCTTACACTTCTGCTGACCAACCGCCAAAAGTAGACCCGTATATGTTCACGAAACAGGTCCCTTCTCCAAACTAGGCCCACCGCACTATACGCGAAATCCCCAGGCCCTTTAATGTAGAATAATCCACACAGAAAAATGTTCCAGCACTCCGTATTCGAAAATCCAAAAACAGAAATGATGCACGGAACCAAAATGGTGCTCGGGCTGCATACACAAAGTTCACAAAATTCCCAGCACTCGATAAATAAATTCCAAAGTCAGCATTAAGTAAAAAGTGATTTATTGGACAACCACAGCCCAACAACACAAACCGGTGGCCGGTTTCGCTCACAGCGTCCTCAGTGTGCAATGAATAGTCAGAAAAGCTAGTACTGATATACGCGCAATGCGTATTACAAACGTAACTCCTTAAAGACACAGTAACACCATTAGTAGACTTGATGCCCAAAGCAATATTAACTAAGGACAAAAACATAAATACACATTAATCTGTCACAGAACACAATACTATGTAAGATAATGAATACATACCCACATTTTGTGCAATAGTATACATATTTAAATAAGCCCATATTTATACAATATGTATAAAAATATATATGTATGTACCTACACTACCAACTACATTTTATCCTATACTAATACCCACTCACAAGGCATAGTTGCAACAAAATATATATATAGGTGTGTGTATTTTGCCATTAAGATCAGCAAAACTTGCACATCTTTATAAACATCTAATAATGTTTGCTGGAGGTGCATATAAATTATGAAGGTATATGTAATAAGTGTATGTTTATATACAGTTTATGAATTCATTGAAAGTGAAGCAAAGGCACTAAGCATCTTTAAAAACTGCTGTAAACACATATTTGTCCTTGTGCTGAGAAAGTGCAAATAGCAGGGTTGTAAGAGAAAGTTGGAAGGAGAGAATGACAGTTGCTTTTTTTCAGGCTGGTTGTCACAGAGGAGTACAAAAGCCTCAAATATGTGAAATGAGAAACAGACGCTTGAATGTTCATATTACCTCTGAAGGCATTTTGGTTGCCTTAATGCCATTTTCCCAGTGTTTAAGCTTTCTTTTCTATGTCATCTATTTTTTCTTGCAAGGCCTATAAAGAAAACCCCACTCCCTGCTTTTCTATGACTTCCTACATGGTGATGCCGACAATGTTGATCATACGATTATTCATGCAATTCTGTGCGCATTACAGATGTTCAGTATTACGAATGTTCAACTGTTTAATGTGCTTTTGTATAGCTATATCTATCTATCTATATCTAGCTATATTTATCTATCTATATAAATAAAACAAACATAGTATAGGTATGTGTGTGTGTGTGTGTGTGTGTGTGTGTGTGTGTGTGTGTGTGTGTGTGTGTGTGTGTGTGTGTATAGATAGATATATATATATATATATATATATATATATATATATATATATATAGAATGTTGACAGGCACATCCCTGAACATGCACATGGTTGAACCGTTTCCACAAATTCACCAACATGTCAGAAAGTCATACAAAACAGAAAATGTTGACATTTCCAACCACTCCATACCTGAAACAAGTGCTACCAGGGGTCAAAAAGGGGGTGAGATTTTGTGATTCAGAATACTGGCATTCGCGGTTTTGAGGAGTCGCAGTTCGGAGTTCCCAGAAGTTCTTTCGATGATGTGCTTGCCAACATCATGAGGGTAAACCTATATATGTATGTATGTATACTATTGTGGGAGAAATAATGTATTATTTAATAGTGTGGTGGTTTACTGGGAAATGCCTAACAGCTAATAAGACTAGAAACATGTAGGGTCATTTAGGAGGCCAGTGTAGAGAATAAAGTTTAATAGAGTTTCTGGTACGAGGTGGAATAGCACCTTTTGCATGGGAAAATATATGCAAGCAAGGAAACAGGGGCTGGTCCCTTTAAAGTGAGATTAGCAGTCAGGTAATACAGGTACGTATAAAATAAAACCAGCCAGTGAATCCAACACAGGTTTATTGTAAAATCTCTGTCTCTGACGTCTCGGCCCAAAAAAAAGGCCTTCAAGGAGTAAAGATCATCATACAAAACTTGCCTAAAATACTATAACCAATTAACAATTAAACAATTAAACAATTAGTAAATAAAGCCAGGAACTGAGCGACAGTGAGGAAGTCAAATGATGCAAGAATTAATTAAAATCTCCACTTTTAATACAAAAATATAAGATTTACTTTGCTACAATTAAACAATTAAATGAGCATTCTCCAGTTTAATTCTTCATTTAACCCATGTGGGTGCAGAGTATTAAATTTCAAAATATACACTGATTCCTTGGTTAAAAGCTATTTTTTAAGAAGACATTCATCAAAAAGTGACATTTATTTTCTGTCGTGAAATTGCTGTAAATGTACTGCTATAGAACTTTCTTCCTTTTTATTATAAATATCCCTTACATGTTCTAGTAGTCTCACTTTGAATGCCCTCTTGGTCTCCCCAATAAAAAATAAATTGCAAGAGCATCTGAGGGTGTAAACAACACCCTCAGTATCACAAGTGAAGTTATTCCAAGTTTCAAAGGGAATATTATTAATTCTTGGAAAATTTTCTACTACAAATTTACAAGCTTTGCATTTATTACAGCAAGTGGTTCCCCTGATGTTTAACCTCTGATCTATTTTCATAGCCGGGATACAAAATCTTCCTCTCACAATAACATTTTGTATGTTCCTACCCTTTCTATAGGAGATTCCCAACCTGCCATTAAGCCATGTAGAGACATTTTTCAAAGAACACAAGTACTTCCAATAATATTTTATTTGTTCTACAACTTTTGAACTAAAGCATCCAAATGTTGTAACGAAATAAATCAATTCCTTATGTTCTCTGTCAGTAATTTTGTAACGGTCCAAGGACTGTCTACTAGCATGACAATTTCTTTTGTCAAAATTATTGCATAATTTCTTCCAACTCTTCTCAATTAGGCTAGTATACCTGCACCTTTTTAAGGTCTGGAAAATATGGATGTTAAAAGTAGTGTGTACAAGAGTCCAGAAGAGACTGGAGCATTTTGGTAAAGGAGAGACAAGCTGAGGACATAGCAATCAGCTCTGTGAATGGTGTCCTTGGAGGTCAGTTCTGCCAGTGAACGTGCAGGTAGTAGGGTTACCACCTGTCCCACTTTGCGAGGGACAGTCCCTCTTTGGGCAGTTGTGTCCTGACAAAAAATTGTAAAAATGGCAAATGTCCTGAGATTTTAGGACAAAATTATTTCCTATATTTTATGCAATAGTTGCATAAAACAGTTATTCTGTAACTAAAATACCTAAATGTTATAAGAAACAGAATAAGCAACTAAAATGCTACAAGAATAAGTTTTATTTAGGCAAAAAAGTTAAGTTCTATCCTTTGTACTGACTGTGGGTATGTGTTGGCCTGTAAAATCTGATGTTTGTACCAATAATGTCCCACTTTCGCCATTTGAAAAGGTGGCAACCCTAGCAGGTAGATGAGACCCAGACTGACCTAACCAGAGAGCTCTTGGTAAAGGATTTTATTTTTCCCCCAGTGGAAGTCCTGGTGAAAAGAAACTTTGAATTGCTTGTTTTATGTGCTACTGGTAAAGACTTTTATTTTATTATAGTACTGTTTAGTTAAGACCATCTGCCCTGAAATCTGTGTTTGCATCTTAAATGAGAACTGCCAACAAAGTGGCTAATGAACTGAACTGTTTATTTGTTACCAAGTTATTGTTTGATTTTTCCACCTGCTATTGCATTTTGATTCCTGTTTATGGCAAAGTGTGTCTGTTTTTACGTTCAGCTGAATAAAACAATTGTTTCAATGCAAACTCAATTGTCTCTACTGCTTGGAATATTACACATGAAATGTAAGATAAAATTAGGCTTAAAAAGAGGCTACGAGAGGGGTTGCAAAAGTGATGAAGAATGCACCAGAAGCATCCTACCAGGTTCTGGAAATGCAATCATTAGATGGCACAAAAAACTATATCCAGTTGCAAGGCAAAGTTAGAAAGATAAAGAAGACAGTCAGACACCCTTCATAAGGGATGCCAACAGCAACCTGGTCACCAGTCCACAGGACATCAAGGCAGATGGAAGAAGTCCTTTCAGCAGCTTCTGAAAGAAAAAACCCCTGCAGAACCTGTTCTGCTCCAGACACGGCCTACAATGAAAGAAGAAGAGGATTCCATCACAGAAGAAGTAAGAACAGCACTAAGGAAAATGAAGTCAGTGAAAGCAGCAGGTCAGGTGAAGTCACGGCAGATATGATTAAAATGTTGAGTGAGTTATGGGGGATATGGTACCAGAGGGTACTCATAGCTGTATGAAGAGAAAGTTTATATCCCAGATGACTGTAGAATAAGTGAACTAGTGCAAGCATACAAGAACAAAGGGGACATCCACAAATGTGGGCAGTACAGTGGTATCTAACTCCAGTCACATTGCATGAAAGTTCTGGCGTGGGTCAATGATAAACAAATATACAGAGTAGTAAAAAATAAAACTGGAGATGAGCAGTTCAGATTCATATCAGGATGCAGTACAACTGGCCCAATGTTTGCAGTACGACAGATAGTTGAGAAGAAGTTAGAGATGAGAAAATAATCCAACTGGGGATTCCTAGACTTGGAGAAATCATATGACAAAGTCCCAAGAAAGCTGATTTGGGCAGTCCTGATGTGGTTTGGAGTCCCAGAAATAGTGGTAGAATTAGTACAGGCTATGTACAAGGATCCAATGACTCAAGTGTGAGCAGTGTTCGGTCTCACAGAGGGGTTCCCAGTGGGAGTGGGTGTGAACTAGGGTTCAGCTCTCAGCCCACTGCTGTTCCTACTGGTGATGGACTACATCAACAAATAGGTTGGAGGGGACAGATCAGCAATGTTGCCATAAACAAGAACTTCAGAAAAGGGTAGGGGAATGAAAACTTGAAGGTACATGGGATGAAACTGAGTACAGATAAGATGGCTGCAATGGCAGCAAAGAAGGGAAATTATAAGAAGGTGGAAATTGAGTTAGAAGGGAAGATAGTGGAAGAGGTTAACAGTTTTGAGCATCTGGGAGGGATGGTTGAGGAGAAAAGAAGTCTTAATGAGGAGGTCAAATCTAGAATCAGAGGGGCTGTAATCAACTGCCACAGGGTGTCAGGTGTAGTGTATGACAGAAAAATGTCAAAGAAGCTGATAAGTAAGGTGTATAAAACAGTGGTGCAACCAGTACTACTGTAATGTACAGAAACCTGGGCTGTAAAGGCAGAGCAGCTGAGGAAGTTAACTGTGATGGACATGGACTGCCTGAGACATGTGGTACAATGCACACTGTGGGACAGCTGAAGAAATGGGGTCATCAGAGCAGAAGCCCAAGCAGCTATAAATGCAGAGAAGGTAAAGAGAACCGACTATGGTGGTTCAGGTGCATGTGTTAGAAACAGAAGATGTTCTGTTGAAGAAGACTTGGGACAGATAGGCAAAAGGAAAGAGGAGACATGGGAGTCCAGCAAATATAAAGATAGATTATGTGAGAGAAAACTTGTGACAGTATGCATGACTGTAAAAGAAGATCAAAGAGTGGTACTGAATCGAAAGAGATGTTAACAGTTAACATGACGCCCCAGCACCAGGTAGAAATGGGAAAATGATGTTGATGATTTTGATAGGTAGATCAATTGATAGGTATACTTTAAATAACCTAAAATCCAAAATAACATTGTTAAAGTCAACACAAAAAGTTGAAAAACAAATGCAGACACTTCACTGTACATGTTCAAAGACATACCCTCAAAGCATACAAGAATAAAAAAATATTTTTTTGGAGGGGACAAGCCCCTCTCCACCCACAGTGTAGAGTTACATCTCCACACCCCCTTCTAATTATATATTCTAACTCCAAGATCTCACAATGCAGGGAAAAGGGAATATTCCCCAACTTAAGTAATATGGTGATCTTGCACAGCTGTCAACCAACAGTGACCAAAAACTCATTATATAATCAATCAGTCCCAAATAAGTGCATAACATGTGGTTTAATAAATGCTGATTTCCACATGTATTTTGGAGCTGTGGATATACAAAAAATGTGGAATGTTGTCCAACCACAGATTTGACTCAATTTCCCTGAGTTAGAACCCATCTCCTGGTAATTTGCTCTTTTTCATTTACCCCCCCCCCCCCAAATCAAGATATTATATCTGAGATCACTTATTATTCCCGTCACCAAGATAACATTTTATATAACTAAAAACAGTCCTCATTATCAAATATGAATCAGTCTGAACTTACAGAGATAATTCTTAAACATTATAAAACCTTTAAAGTAATCTCTAAACAAAACTCAAAACATATGAAATGTTTAAAGCTTTGGAAATATTCTTAACTATTACATTATAAACTGATACAGGGTCCTTCTTAGGTGCTGATATGCTTTAAGGTACTAAGAGAAATCTGAGCTGTAATACCTCTCTTCTGTTTTGGAAAATGTATTTAAAAGAGTTTTATTTCTATTCATTCATAGAATCACACACACACACACACACACACACACACACACACACACACACACACACACACACACACACACACACACACACTCGTATATATGTTATTTATGTTGAAGGGTCTTAATTGCTGATTTCCTGACAATGCATCCACAGCAAAATGCAATGATTTCTTCAGGAAATCTTGGGCCAAATTCCAAAAGAGTTGCACTCAGTGTAAGCCTGCCCTAATTCAAAAAAAATTGCTGTCGGTGTAAGTGACTTACTTTGCTGCAAAGCCTATCCATAAACAGGCTAACATCCAGGGCCAGATTCCAAATGACCTGTTCTCAGGTTGCTCACAGTGAAAGTGTCCACTCACACTCAGAGCAAGTCTTTTGGAATCAGGCCACTTACAAATCTGACTTTTAATTGCTATGCCTATTCTGATTGATTTTATGTTAAAATGTATATTTACATACATGTTTTCCTATAATTTTCACACCTGGGAATTAACATCTGTTTAATGCAGACTTACTTAATTGGCTATAGTCATCATATACTTGTGATAAACAGTTCACCCTATTGACATTGTGCATTGTATGAGGTGTAATGTCCTTTTGGATGTTATAAATCGTCTGAAAAGGATTCATCTCCTCTCCACTGCTGGAGTCAGAGTAGGCCTGCAACACCTGACAGGAAAACATTTCTGACTAAGTTGTGACATTTTCTTTTGTACTTTATGATAAAAGAGAAGCAAAGGAACTTGTGTTAATAT
>NC_056746.1:45414306-45424306 GCF_019279795.1 Protopterus annectens
AACTGTAAATACTCTTATATATGTTAACCTACAGAATGACATGCCATAAGTCTCTATCCTACAGATAATGGATATTTTCTACTCCTTTACATTAATCATCTATCATTTTATTAAATTCCTTCATTCTAATTCTTCCACAAGAGAAAGAAGAGATCATGCACCTCTCTACTCACTTGTCTATCTTCAAGTTAACTCATGTTTAGGAGCCCAGAAAAAGTCGGTAGTAGAATAATGACGCTATTTTCTTTCCACCACCAGGCCATCACACTTACCTTTATAGGTCCAGTAAACTAGAGATGTCACTATATTAGATATCATACAAACAACCTAGCATCTTTCTGCCCTCCACTCATGGTTGCACCTTTAAAAGAACACAGATCATGTTTTCATCACATTTCACCTAAAATTAGAATCCAGCTCATGCATAAATAATCATGTATCCTATCGTTGTCCTACAGTTTGCCAGCTACTATCGTACAGAAAATGGCTTAGGTATGAAGACAAACTGGGATGCTGTCTTCAGTGATCCATCAAGTCTGCTAAGGATATCCTGTTACTAATTTCTGTGATACTATTATTCTGAATTAATGAACATATACTGTAAGACACAAATATGCAGATAAACTCAATAAAAATCTCTTAGGTGGAATCACAAAATGAATAACATATTCAACACAAAAGGAGGTACCACTAAATTTCAAAAAGTAGTATTGTCTTAAATAGTCTAAGATTACATACATTACAGAAACTATCTGCATTTTATAAATCATTATTTGTATCTAACATTAAACTTAGGTTGGTCTCAAAGTTGAATGTAAAAAGTCTGTTATTATGTAATTAAGCAGAAAATTGAAAAGGAAAAATTGTGAATGTAATGCTATAATTGAACAATGACGATTGATTGCACAGCCAATAGATACAGCAAATGTGGTTGTAGAAAATATGTAAGAAAGCTTCACAATAAGTGAACAAATATATCAGAGTACTACTGAGACAAGGGGAGAAAGCCCATATGTTAAAATGAAATGATACCATCTGCTACAAGTAAAATTAAAAATTCATGTCTCATGGGACCAAATAACATATGATGGTTTCCTACACAGAACCAAGAAAAGCCTGACCAAATATCAGTCATATTAATTAATACATTATAACACAGATATATCCCTGGCCTATGGTGACAGGCTTTACTGAGTCCACTTACACTTCAAAAGGTTGAGGAGGGGGGGTCTCATAAGAGTCAAATAATTTTAAACACATTTCCAGTCCAGTATTCTATGTAAAATCATAGAGAGAGAGTCATAGTGGAGCTTATGCCAAATAATATACGAGAGCTATTTCTGGGACATATAGAACAGCATGGGATTGCTAAGGGGACTGCTTATATTTCTAGTCTTGCAGCATTCTTCAAAAGGGTAATACAGCAGCACTTTATGAAGAGATGACAGTTTATGGATTCAGCCCTATCCCCCATAAGGGAATAACTAACAATTTAATAGCATTAAATATAAATTCATCAACCAGTCAAGATAGGGAGTTACCTTTCTTTGCTCCAAGAGGGTTTGCTAATAGTGTTCCTTGGTGATCTACTAAGCTCACAGCCTTTGAACATTAAAAACCATAGTGCTGGACATAACAAAACCTAGCAGAGGGTCAGAAAGCAGAGCACATTATATTTCATACTAGTACATTTTCAGGCACCTGAGTTCATATAATTAATGCAAATGAGTCTTTGTACAGGCATGATTTACTTATGTAATAAAGTATAATACTTTAAATAGTCTAACTTTGTGAGGGTCATCAGTTAATCTTGGAGTAGCGGGCCTGAATTTATGAGAAAATAAATCCTTGTGCAACGTAGAAATCATAGCTGTTGAGAAGTGTGGTCTACTCAGTGTCAGCAGCACAGCAGGCAGCATACTCGCTTTTGGTGCAAAAGGCTGTGTGTTCTGTTCCCACATCAGACAGATTGTTTGGTGTCTCTACCTTGCAGCATAACAAAGGGTGGTGTTGCACTCCTGAGTGTGGCATTGCCCTTGGATAAGGTGTTAAATGGGTGCCTCATCTGTTTGAGTTGGTTGTAGCTCAGGTGGATGTAAAAGATCCACCCATCAAATGTTTGAATTGGTTGTAGCTCAGATGGATGTAAAATATCCACCTATCAAAAAGAGAAGGGAATGCTTCCTAATGATCTGGCCAGATTTCCTGCTAGTAGTATAAATACCACCTCAGGTCTCCCCAGAAAAGAGACGACTCACCTAGTGGGACTGACCGGGCCAACAAAGATGAAATAACAATAATAAAATCTGTAGTGGAGCCATTTCTTTCTGGACTGTTTTTCTCAGACATAACTGTAGGAATTGGGCTATGTATAACCAAATATGCTGATGACTGCAAACTGAATAATGTAATTACATTAATAAAATATGCTAACAATTTCCAAGATGGTCTAAAAAGGTAACATCTGCACAACTCCTTGCTCTACAAGGCAATGTCTAATTCAGTTCTATTTGAAAGTATATACCTGGAATCTAAGACGAGATTAAGGAAGATAGTACTAAAAATAAATATTAATACTCCAAAAGAAGTGACAGATCCATTATACAATACATTTCAAAATGATGAAGTATGCTTCCCCTTACAACAAGGAGAAGTCAATCAATAACGGGTCGTGGCAGTCGAGCTAATTGAAAGTCAGGCGCCCATGAGCCAAATCAAAGAAATGTTGCCTCTTGCTAACTGACCAGTCCGTGTATCTTCACTTCATTTCAGATTTAGCAGCCAATCATTCTTCTCATGGCAACCAAAAGTTTTTAGCCATTTTATTTTTTCCTCTGTATTGTAACAGGTGCAATGCACGTCTTGCATTATTGTCTCACTGACCCATTGAAAGAGTGTTCTGCCATGGAATACCTGTACTAGGTCAAACTCCTTTGTACCCGAAGTCGAAGGCATTCCATCTATCATAGTAATATGAAGTCACGTGTCTTAAAGATTTTTTGCAATTTCTAGCAGAATCTTTCAGTGTGATAATGGATTCCTAACCAGCTCATTTAGTTACGTTCACAAGCTACAACCTGTTCTCATTTCCATTGTTGTATGATAATAATATACAGCTGTATTTACAGGCCTCTATTCTGCTTATTTCCGTATCTTTAATGCATATTTCTTCTTTCTTATATAATGTTCCCTGCTCCTATTTTAGTCTTTTCTGTATTTAGTATATCTTCCAGCCCTGATATAACATGGACATATTCCAGACTTTTCTGTATTTAGTATATCTTCCAGCCCTGATATAACATGGACATATTCCAGACTTTTCTGTATTTAGTATATCTTCCAGCCCTGATATAACATGGACATATTCCAGACTTTTCTGTATTTAGTATATCTTCCAGCCCTGATATAACATGGACATATTCCAGACTTTTCTGTATTTAGTATATCTTCCAGCCCTGATATAACATGGACATATTCCAGACTTTTCTGTATTTAGTATATCTTCCAGCCCTGATATAACATGGACATATTCCAGACTTTTCTGTATTTAGTATATCTTCCAGCCCTGATATAACATGGACATATTCCAGACTTTTCTGTATTTAGTATATCTTCCAGCCCTGATATAACATGGACATATTCCAGACTTTTCTGTATTTAGTATATCTTCCAGCCCTGATATAACATGGACATATTCCAGACTTTTCTGTATTTAGTATATCTTCCAGCCTTGATATAACATGGACATATTCCAGACTTTTCTGTATTTAGTATATCTTCCAGCCCTGATATAACATGGACATATTCCAGACTTTTCTGTATTTAGTATATCTTCCAGCCCTGATATAACATGGACATATTCCAGACTTTTCTGTATTTAGTATATCTTCCAGCCCTGATATAACATGGACATATTCCAGACTTTTCTGTATTTAGCATATCTTCCAGCCCTGATATAACATGGACATATTCCAGACTTTTCTGTATTTAGTATATCTTCCAGCCCTGATATAACATGGACATATTACAGATTTTGAAAATGGCTTCACTGTCCTCTAGTCTCTGATAACTCATTGCCTGTAGACAATTACAGTCCAAGACATTCTATTATGTTAAAAAAAAAACAAACACGGCTGACATTCAGGTTAAGCTACAAGAAACTTAAATTTTGTTCGTCACCTAGAAAATGCATATGAAGTATACAAATCTGCAGAAACGACATCAAATTAAGGAAAATTGCTTATAGTGTTACGACTCATGTAAATGCCGACGCTTCCCTGAAAATACCTAAGAAAATCAATTAGGGTTCGATGCCACTGTTTATGTCAGTATATTTAACACAAAACAACAGAACACAAATAAGCCCACTGAAATGAGAAATCAAAAAAATCAATAGCTGTTTGTTACACTTCACTAGGCTTTGTGTAGGTTTCAATGTGCTTTACTTAATGAACGTCCAGTGCTTATGGCAATCTGTTTCTGCAGCCTAGCAATGTGAGGAAGTCATTCAGTCATATTCATCTGGACATAATCAATAAAGAAGTTCTTATATGCAGACAGGATGTGGACTAGCCGGGGGTTTTCCAGTTATTTCCATATTAGTCAGACTACAAAACATAATACTCAGTTAAACAATAATAAAGATGACATGAAACCGAGGTGACAATAAGAGTTTCATTCAATGTGTCATTTTACATTCTCCTAACACAGTTAAGCAGACAAATATTGCTTCTTATCTATCTGAACTAGTTAGTTGTTTTGAATTTATCATTAAGTACTGTAATGGAGTCATGTAAGTAATAATTACAGAGCCAGACAAAATGGCTGCATTTAACAGATTAAATATTTTCTAACAACTGTGTAGTGTTACAAACATGCAGATCATGTCAGGTGAGTAGCTTCCTAATGTGTGTTTTTTCTTACTAAATGAGGAGTGATCAGTTCTGGCAGAAAGGAACATAGACAAGGTATAGTGCTGTTACATTTTCTCTTAATACATGCATAAAAGATTCCATTATAGAACATGCCTACCACATTTTATTTATTTGTCATTTCTTAACCAGGTTAGTCCAACTGAGCCAGTGGACCGTTTTCAGTGGAGACCCAAGGAGGAAAGCTCCAGACAGTTATTAGAAAATTACATACAGGAAAACATCTGACAATGAACTTTTATGCAAACATTACAATAATGTGCTTTACATGAGAACATTAGAAATTTACAAAAGGCCCGAGAATTAAGTTTACATAAACATTACTATATGTGCACAACATGCAGTACAAAACCATAATTGTTTTTTTTTTTTAAATCAACAAAAAGAGAAAGAGATGCAAATGAGATAGGGCACTTGCAATAGGTGGGTGTTAAAAGTGTGAGAGTTAGTAAGGTGCTAAGGTAGGATTTAAGTGGGATCATTGCAGTTCATAGGTTCATAGGCTGGTACTAGGCTATCGGACCTAGGGCCTATACAAGCCTAGCCATAACAATTCCCTGGATATTTCTTCCCACAATATTTACTTCTCTGGACCCCTGTCTAGCAGGGTGACTGATATGATCCCCGGGGTGAATTTCCTATCTCCCATCCAATCATCAATATTCCTTTTGAAGAGGTCCAAGGAGGTGTTCTGCTTGACATGTATGGGCAGTCTATTCCAGAGTATGGGGAGTCTCTGCGTCAGGAACCTATCCCTCCAGCATGTTTTGTTCATTGTGATGACAAGGTTTAGATCCCTGGAGCTTGTGGCTCTGAGGGATTGGGATTTCTTTAACTGGAGCATGTCCAACAGCTCAGGGTTTGACATGGCCTTGTATGTTAAGCAGAGATCACATATGAGTAGACGATATGCCACAGAGTATAGCTGGAGTTTTTTTTTAGATGGTCAGCATATGGCATCTGCTTTAGGCCTGTGATTCTTTTAGTGAGGTATTTCTGTGGCCTTTCCAGCTGTTGCAGAAATCTTGTGAGGTACATACCAAATGGGGCATTATACTCTATAATGGATCTAATGAGGGATGAGTACAGTGGGACAATGACCTCCTTTTTTCTGGATGAAAAGCCCTTAGTGATGAGGTGTGCCACATAGAAGGATTTCCTGACTTTTGTGGCAAAGTGGTTATTGAAAGTGAGACCACTGTCCACCTGTGTCCCTAAGTTTCTCATCACACTTTCAATGTTTAGTGTACTGCCACCTATATGGTAATTCATGGGTGCGTGTTTTTTTCCAAAGGGGATAACTATACATTTCTCAGCATTAAGCTTGAGCCCATGGCTCTGGCACCAGGCATCTGTTTCTGTAAGGCCCTTTTGTAGAATATCCACATCATTTAGTCATCTGCGAACTTTGTTAGCCAGAGTCCCTTAGTGTTGGCCTGTACTTCAGAGAAGTAGATGCCAAACAAAAGTGGTCCCAGGACTGAACCCTGAGGTACTCCACTTGTCACTTGTCTGGATCTGGATTTGGAGTTGGCTACTTTTACAGTCTGGGTTCTGTCAGTAAGCCAGTTGGCAACCCATCGAATGACATAGGGATTTATGCCCAGCTTAGTAAGTTTATCTATGATTCCAGAATGGGGGGATAGTGTGTGAGGTCCAGATAGGCTGTGTGGTCCACCTTACCCTTGTCCACAGCTCTGGAGATTGATTCAAAAAAGTCAATCAGGTTCAGGAGACAAGATCGGCCCTTCACAAACCCAAACTGGTGGGGTCCAGTGTTTGAAGGCTGCCAATGTCTTTGTTTATAACTTCCATGATAATGCGTTCCATGCCCTTGAGGATCAGGCTCATCAGACTGATGGGACGGTAGTTCCCGGGATCCAAGGTGGATCCCCCCTTGTGGAGTGGGATAACTGTAACTGTGTACCACTCAGTGGGCATGAAGCCTGAGGTGAGGCTATGATTAAACATGACACTTAGGTGAGGTGCCAGTTCATTTTGTAGTTCATGTAGTACACAGCCTGGGATGTCATCTGGTCCCATGGATGTGGTATTCTTAGTTTTGGAGAGTGCGGTGTCTACCTGTGTGGCCATGATTACCAGAATTTGGCAATCTTTTGGTATTGAGATGGGCCCTTTAGAGGTGAGGGGGGGGTGAAGTTGACACTAAATCGAACTGCCAGGATATTGGCAATATCCTTGGGATCAGTATATTTAATGTCATTCTGTTGAAGCTCAGAGCAGATCTGAGCATTGTCATTTAGATTCTTGACATAACTATACAATGCCTTGTGGCTGTCTTTGGAATCCTTGGCAATTTTATTTTCGTAACTACCTTTTGAGGATTTTATGAGGGATCTCAGCTTCTTACTGAGGCTGGTGAGGGAGTTTTTTGCATCCTGGGATTTTCCTCTTTTCTGCAACAGTTTCTTCTGTTGTATAGTTTGTTTATAGCAGGGGACCACCAAATTGGCTTCCTTTTTTGGAGGAGAGCATCTTGGTTCTATTTGGGATGGCACGATTCATGCATGAGTGAATGTGCTCGTACAGTGCCTTAGTGTAGGATTCTGCAGTTGAACTTTCAGATCCCATCTGCATGGGTGCAATGAAGTTTGTTACTTCTGACTTCAGTAGCATTGTGTTGGGCAACTAGACTGAAGGTGTGAATATCCTTGGTGAATATGGACACTCCTCCACCTTTAGTGTTTCGGTCTTGGTTTTGTGGTCGAAAAGTGTGGTAAGAGTTGTAGCCTGGTATTGCAGGTGTGCTCTCTGGAGCCTTGAACCAGGTCTCAGTTACTGCACAGATATCGATGTTCTCCATTTTTAGGAGTGCCTCGAGAGAGTGCATATTGAGGTTTAGACTTCTAGCATTGAGTAACATTACCTTCAGATTTTGCATGCTTGTATCTGTTATGGTGGTGGTTTTGTCCTTTGAACCTTGCCTATAAAAGGCTCTATAGGGGTGGCAAGAGCTTTAGCCAGTAACCTGAATCTCAGGGGTGACAGGTGCAGACCATCTCTGGCAAAGCATCATGGTTTGTCGATCATGTCTTCCCAGGCAGACAGATACTGGATCCCCTTTGAATGACACCAGAAGCTTAGCCAATTGTTGAAGTCGATCATTTTGTCCTTATACTGTGGTATCATTCTGGGCAAAGGCAGGATGCTACTCAGGGCTAGGGTTATACCTGCCTGGGCCACATGATCTGAAGATCTCTTCCATGTCTCTTTTCATGTAGTCCAGGGACGTACGTCTCAAGTCATTCACTCCAGCATGGACAATGACAGAGTCGTATTTGTACTTGTGGAGTGACTTGAGTCCATGCGTTATGTGGCGGATCCTGGCACCTGACAGGCAGCTGACTGTAATTTTCCTTGTTCAGCCTGGTGAGTGGGACATCAGTGTGCTTGACTATAGAGTCACCTATGACTAAAGTGTTGGGTACATTGATTTTCCTTAGGGGCTGTTGTTGGGTGGGACACTGGTGTTGTGAGCTATGTGTCACTTTGGTTGTGACTGGTATTTATTTGCATTTCAGCTTCGGAGGTCCTTGTTGCTTGGGCAGGTTAATGTTAAGAGCCTCTGCATATGTGGGTTTAGTGTTGCTATGTGTGGGTGTTGATGGTGTGGGTTTTGAAGGGCTATGAGTTGCTTGAGGTGTAGTGCAGGTGTGAAATGTGGAGTGAGGGGCTGTCCATTAATTTACCATTGCGAGTGAATTTGTGAATAGATTCAATGAGGTATGAATTTAGAAGAGTGGCAGTTTCAGATGGGTCTGTATTAGAACATCAAAGTTTGAGAACTTTGAATGTTCTAATATCGAACCATATTCAGCGAAAGCTGAAAATATCGAAGCAACAAAAAACCACATTTTTTCCTAGGGAAAGAATTTGGTTGTCTGTTTCTGTTGCTTCTGTATTTTCAGCGCTGTGGTGGAAAGTTACGGGTCGTGTTCAGGTAAGTGTGCAATTGAGTGTGGGTTAGGTTAGTTAGGGTTAGGGTGTGGGTTAGGTATGTGTGCGATTGTGTGGGCATGAGGGTTAGGGCGGGTTAGGTGAGTTAGGGTTAGGGCGCGGGTTAGGTATGTTTGTGATTGTGTGGACGTGAGGGTTAGGGTGGGGTAGATGAGTTAGGGTTAGGGCGCGGGTCAGGTAAGTGTGCGATTGTGTGGATGTGAGGGTTAGGAAGGGGTAGGTGAGTAAGGGTTAGGGCGTGGGTGAGGTGAGTGTGCGATAGTGATGGACCTTAGGGTTAGGGTTTGGGTTAAAGTAAATGGATAGTTAGTGGTGTGTTTATAGTTTAGTGTAGGGTTAGGTGTAAGATTTTAGGTGTATGTGTGTGGATTGCTGTTTGTTTGGTGTGCTTGTGTTGTGTGTATGTGTTTTGGAACAGCAAATGTTTTGCCTAGGAAAAAAATTTGCTGTTCTGTATGTTCAATGTTTTCAGCTTTCACTGAATAGGGTTCGATATTAGAACATTTGAAGTTTTGAAACTTCACTGTTCTAATATAGACACATTTCAGACTGCATCATTTCATACATAATTAGGGTTGCTAACTTTTCATGTCAAAAATTCTGGACATGTATGCGAAAGCAAAATGTGTGTAATTTTGGTACCCACCCCCCACTCGGCCATTCCAGTGTCCCAGTACTTGGTTATTTCTCCATTTCTCCACAGTTGCCATAAACACTGTTCAAACCTCCTGGTGTGCATCCTGTTTTCTGCTTTACTTCTACAGTGATTACAGATATTTGAATTTAATTGAAAACTTTTATTTCAAATTTTCTAGCACAAACACTGATAGACATTTGCTAAATAAAGCAATACAGTTTCCCCAATGAAAACAGACTTAGCATTAAAACTTCTCTGCCTTTGAAACTCACATTCACTGAAACACCACTGAAACCCACATTCAAAGAAAATGCATTTGTCCAGTGGTGGGTTAATTTTACCATTGAACTGCTTTCAAATCATAGGCCTCTTGCACACATTTTTAGGGCCATGCAAAAGTTCTTTGATTTACTTTCCTAAGTGTATAGTTTTGAACACTTTCCAGTAAGCAATA
>NC_056746.1:45429306-45584306 GCF_019279795.1 Protopterus annectens
ACCAAGGGGAAGGGATCAGGCTGATGGAAAAAGTCCAGAAGTGCAGAAAAAAATGCCACCAAAAGGTATGTAGGACAGAACAGAAAGGAAATGAGCAGCAGAAAGCTTCAGGAGCTGGATCTTTTCACTAGAAACAAGATCACATTGGAAGGAAAATGCTATACAAGATCAGGTCAGACAGGTATGAATCGGTCAGTAAAGTGGGGACATGGGACACAGATTTTAAATATGAACTATTCAAAGGATCTGTGGCAGTAATTCTGCAAAGAAAGTGTTGAACTCCCACTAAACGGTGTATGGAAAGTAAATGTATGGGCTATTTAAAATGGCATGGGACTGGTGACAAAAGTATGAGATGGATGTAGGAATGTGGGACACATTATTAAAAGTACTTAAGGGCAGGTAAAGCAGTCGTATTTTTTCTTTTTGCCAATAAGCCTTTGTAGCATACTGCTGTGAAAACAATACTGGATATCAAAATCACTGCATCCATTGTCACTGGAATGACTTATTGGCTTCCAGTAGAAATAAAGATCAGTTGAGCTGGTTATAAAAACATTTGTGAAATGTCAAAAAATGGACAGATAGAGAGACAGAGGGCATCCATCTATAGCTGTAGCCTGGCACAGTGAAACACCAAGCACAGTAAGAAACAGAGCATTCAAACTTTTTGTGACAAAGTGAAAATACAGACAGCTGGTAGCATAAGCAGGAAGGAGAATGATTAGTCAGAATTTGACCCTGGTATTCAGGAATAAAACCATAGGGCCAGAAAGCCAGCATAGTGCCACTAGTTATACAGTGCTGTTAAAGATCACTTCTAAAGTAGAATAAAAAAATCCATAAAGACACAGTATAGCCTTTTAAAATAAAGGACAAAAATAGAACTGCTATAATAGCTTGAAAATGATGACAGAATGGAGATTGGCTAGGACGGCTAGACAAAATTGAGATGGGCTAGGAGGGCTATCATGCTTAATGGACTGATGTGACACTTGACACTGTCGACCATTTTGTCATAGCTCATTTGATTGTACCCAAAACAATGCAAAAACGTAATAAATCTGTTTTCTTGGGGGAGTAAAATGCCATATGTTAATGCAGGACAATCATCGCTGCATTCTCTAAATTAATATGACTACGTCTCATGTTACAAGATTTTGGCTGGCATTGGGTTAAAATGGTTTCGTCAGGAGGATATTTGATCAGTCAGGAAGGATCAAAGTAGTTTGACAAGTCTATAATGAAACAAATAAACACTAATTGAAATGCTGTAATTTCCCAAGTGTCAGGATGCACACCAGTTCTTACCCATTGATTGCTGTTAGTGGTGTAAGTAATGTCAGGATATAATCATTTAGTTAAACATTAACTTTTATTTTGTACAAAATGCCACCTCAGTAGAAATGAGGTTTAATACTTCGCTAATTTTAAATACACACTGCCCTCTAGGCTTGGAAATGTAATGCATTATGGGATATATATGCACTCTTAAAATGACAACGGCTCTAGTACATGTTTACAATATATACAAACATTTTGGCAGCAGTATTGCAATTATCATTACACCTTCCCTTAAGTCTTTCAAGCCTTTAGACCCTTTTTGTATGCTTCCAGTTAACACCCATAGCTCCTTATAGGGTCCAGACATTTTTGGGACTGGCTTCTTTAACTAAGTGACTTACTAATAACAGGATATTATTATCTATGATAGTAAATTTAAAACAAGGTAAATGTGTTACATCTGTATAAAACTTAATTATGTTTTCCCAACTGTCCCGACTGACAAGATAACAAACTTTATAGGTCTTTTACCTCTGGGCAATTGGAATGGAATTCTTAACATTGAATTCCAATTTGCTACTCACAGATTCAGCCCTTCCAGAATCAATTTCCCAAACTTCATTTGGGAATTCACAGTTGCCAGATGTTATCATTCTCAGCTACTATTATACATAGAATTTGTTTTGAGTTTTTTAAGTTAAAACCTATGTGATTCATTTTATAAGCACAATAATATATTTGGGGATGTGCAGCAGACAGATCTAATGCAGAATCAGTGAGTAAAGGCACTTGTTCGTTGGGCTTGTTGCTTGCATCAGATGTGTCTGGCAACAAACTCATTCAAACTTTCTGTGCCATTGCTTGCTTACAATAACCTGGAATTTTAGGATTCATACCTTTTACTATTCAGCTGGTGAGCTGTAGGCTTTCATAGATAGATATTCTATAAGATATATGTCCTTGCAGGCCATTTTAAGCATGACCAATTTCCTTTCAAATATGAGAATCAAACTCTGCACCTTGCGTTAGTAAAGTAAACACCTTAACCGTTACACCAAAAACAGACCTGATGATTTCAATAAACTTAATTGCCTTAATCTAATTGGATGTTTTATACTTTCCTTGCAAATATCAATATTTTTGAAGGAAGTAAAGGATTAACTTAGAGTCTTCCATAATTTTGCAAGGTATATCATGGTGTAAATGTCATTGTTTCTTTTAGTGCCAGTATTTATTTTTAGCAGTAGCTTCCCTAACAAGGTGTTATATTCCCAGGAGTGCAGTTGAGTGATATGCATTCAAATACAAACAACTCAGACACTGTCTTGTTGTACTTCAAGCAAAGGTTAATTCTAAGTGCCCCATAACAAAGATAACATAATGAGATTCCCTGGTCAGCTGACATTTTATAGCTTTACCTTTTCAATTTGTTCTAGATTGCATGTTTGAAGGCTAACACAGTGCAGTATTATATTCCATAAGAGACTGGGTCTGTGAGATATGAAGTATTGCAATGACCACCCCCCACCCCCCAGTGAGGGATGATAAGACATGTACTGTATTTGATAATTAGCTGAGCTACATAATATACTTTTCAGAATTTTGTAAATATACTTTTCTGAAATGTAATTTGCCTTCCATTGTCCCAACATTTCACAGACAACATCATTTTTCAGGCTTTATCAATTTATTTAAAAATCATAATTGATATTTTTTGCCAAGCTGTATGATACTACATTCATCATGATCATCAGTCCCTTTATTCTGTTTTCTACATGAGATCGGGGTGTCATATGCCTCTCTTTGCTGGATACCCTAGTTTCCTCTTGCCTCCATCCTCTCACAAATCTTCTTTGCCAGATCATCCTCTGCTTTCCTGCAC
Source organism: Protopterus annectens (assembly GCF_019279795.1). Lineage (NCBI taxonomy): Eukaryota > Metazoa > Chordata > Ceratodontiformes > Protopteridae > Protopterus > Protopterus annectens. The sequence goes on from NC_056746.1 coordinate 45,432,473, forward strand.
ATGTGCTGAACTGCAGCAATCTGTTCTATTTGACCTCAGCAATTAGAACTACTTGGGCTTCTGCTCTGATGTTCTTTTTTCATCAGTCCCACAGCATGCATCCTACCACCCATCTCAGACACTTCATCTCCATCACCTCTAATTTCCTCATCTGCTCTCCCCTTACAGCCCAGGTTTCTGTATCATACAACAGTACTGGTTGCACCACTGTTTTGTACACCTTACTTTTCAGCTTATTTGACATTCCTCTGTCATAGACTACACCTGAAACTCTGTGCCACTTGGCTGCAGTCCCCCTGATTCAAGCTTTGACCTCTTCACTCACATTTCTGTTTTCCTAAATCACCCATCCCAGATACTTCAAGCTGTAAACCTGTTCAACTATGTTCCCTTTTATCTCAGTTTTCAGCTTCTTCTGATTCCCCGGTTTGCTGCCATTGCAGCTGTTTTGTTTGCACAGATTTAACCTATCTGCCTTCAGTTTTGCATTCCATTGACCTATCATCTGCTTACGTTCTTGCTCAGAGTCTGCCTAATGCCACGTCTGCATGCAGCACCACTTTTGTAGATCTGTCCCCTCTGACATCTTTTCTAATGTAGTCCATTATCTGTATGAACAACATTGGGCTCAAAGGTGTACCCTGATGCATACCCACTCCCACTGGGAACCCCTTCTGTGGGTCTAAACACTGTTTGTACTCAAGTTGTTGGGTCTTTGTACATAGCCTGCACTAATTCTACCTATCTTTCTTGGACTTTGAACCACTGCATGTCTGTCCAAATCAACTTTCTTGGGACCTTGTCATATGCTTTCTCTAAGTCTAGGAATGCCCATTTGAACTGTATCTTCATCTCTAACTTCTTTTCAACCTTTTCTCTCACTGCAAACATTAGATCAGTTGTGCCTCATCTTGATCTGCTTGTGAACTGCTCATGTCTTATTTTACATTTATCGATCATCCTCACCAGCACTTTCATGCAGTGTGACAGGAGTTTGATACCTCTGTAACACCAACATCTGTGCATGTCCCCATTGTTCTTGTACACTGGCACTAGCTTATTCTCCAGTCAGCTGGGATATAAACTTTTTCTCCATACTGCTATGATTACCCCCTGGTACCATGTCCCCCATAACTCACTCAGCGTATCTGCTGTGACCTCACCTGACCTGCTGCTTTCCCTGAGTTCAGTTTCCTGTGCTATTCTAACTTCTACAGCCAGCTCTTCTTTCATCATAGGCAGTAACTGGGGCACTGCAGCTTCTGTGGGACTTTTTTACTTAGAAGCTGCTGAAAGTACTCCTTCCATCTACCTTTGGTAGCCTGTTGACTGCTACAAAAGCCTAGCCAGAATGAGGTGAAAGTGGCAGCCATCTTGGGGACAAAAAGTTAGTGGTATGATTGGATTTTTTGTCACTGCATACTGACAAAGTATCAGAACTGCATTTCAATCAGAAATGAAGCTCCGTAGCACTCAGTCATCATCATCATCATCATCATCATCATCATCAGCCCCCTTTTTTCCATTTTTCTACATGGGGTCGGTGTATTATGTTAACTGTCACTAACTCTTGATTCAGTGCCACGTGGCTGTCTTCTTCAACATTCATGCCTGACTATTGCAGATCTTCTTTCATACAATCCATCCACCTCTTTGCTGGACATCCTCACTTCCTCTTACCATCTTCGTGTCTGTCCACAAATCTTCTTAACCAGATTGTCTTCTGCTTTTCTGCACATGTGCCTAAACCACTGTAATCTGTTCTCCTTGATCTTTTCTGCAATTGGAGCTACTTTGGCTTCTGCTCTTATGTCCTCATTTCTTCATCTGTCCCACAGTGTGCATCCTACCACCTGTCTCAGGCACTTCATTTCCATCACCTCTAGCTCCTTCAACTGTTCTGCCTTTACTGCCCAGGTTTCTGTACCTTAGAGTAATACTGGTCGCACCACTGTCCTGTACACCTTACTTTTCAGCTTCTTTGGTTCATAGGTTCATAGGTTGGTACTAGGCTATCGGCCCTAGGGCCTATACAAGCCTAACCATAACAATTCCCAGGATATTTCTTCCCACATATTCTTCTGTCATAGACTATACCTGACACTCTATGCCAGTTGGCTGCAGCCCCTCTGATTCTAGCTTTGACCTTTTCATTCAGACTTCCCTTCTCCTCAACCACCCCTCCCAGATACTTGAAGCTGTTTACCTGTTCCACTATCTTCCCTTCTATCACAATTCTCAGCTTCTTCTGATTTTTCCAATTTTCTGCCATTACCACTGTCATATAGCATTGTCACCTCACAGTAAGATGTTGTCCTGTTTGATTCTCAGCTAGAGCGTCTTCTGAGTGGAGACATGCTTGAATGGGTGTACCTTCATTGAAGGTTGGGTGTTGGGCTGGCAACTCAGCACGTAAAAATCTACTGCCAATCATTAGCGGACTGGAGCTCCACTGTGGCAACCCCTAACTGGGAAAAGCCAAAAGACACAACAACCAATGTCTTATCTGTGCTTAGTTTCATCCAATGTGCCTTCAGATTTGCATTCTATTCCCTATCCTTTGCTGAAGTTCTAGCTCAGAGTCTGCCTGTAATGCTACATCGTCTGCATACAGCAACTTTGTTGATCTGCCCCCTCTGACCTGTTTGCCATTGTAGTCCATCACCAGTATGAACAGCAGTTGGCTCAGAGCTGAACCCTGGTGTACACCCACTCCCATTGGGAACCTCTCTGTGAGGCCAAACACTGTTCATACTTGAGTCATTTGGGTCCTTGTATATAGCTTGCACTAATTCTACCAATGTTTCTGGGACTTCAAACCATCACAGTACTGCTGAGATCAGCTTTCTGGGGACCTTGTCATATGCTTTCTCTAAGCCTAGGAATGCCCAGTTGGACTCTCTCCTCATCTCTAGCTTCTTCTCAAGTATCTGTCTCAGTGCAAACATCAGGTCAATCATGCTGCATCCTGATCTGAATCCAAACTGCTCATCTCCCATCTTACATTCTACTACTCTACGTATCCCTTTATCAATCACCCTCTCCAGAACTTTCATGCAGTGTGATATGAGTTTGATGCCTCTGTACTGCCCACAGTTGTGGATGCCCAATTTATTCTTGTACACTGGCACTAGTATGCTTATTCTCCAGTCATCTGGGATATGCCTTTCTCTTGACACTGCTATTAGTACTCTCAGGAGCCATTTCTCCCCTATCTCACACAGCATCTTTATCATGTCTGCTGTGACCTCATCTGAGCTTGCTGCTTTCCCTGACTTCATTTTCCTTAGTGCTGTTCTTACTTCTTCTAGGGTGGGCTCCTCTTCTTCTCTCATCGCAGGCTGTTTCTGGGGCAGTACAGCTTCTGTGGGATTTTGTCTTCATTGAGAAGCTGCTGTAAATTCTCCTTCCATCTGCCTATGATGTTCTGTGGACTGGTGAGCAGATTGTTGCTGGCATCCCTTATGAAGGGTGTCTGACTATCTTCTTTATCTTTCTATCTTTGCCTTGCAGCCTGATATAGTTTCTTTGTGCCCCTTACTGAGTCACTTTCCAGAAGTTGGTACAGTGCCTCTGATGCCCTATTCTTTGCTATTGCAACTTCTTTCTTAGCCAACCAGTAGTCCTTCCTAGCATGGTCAATCTTTTCTATCTCCCATTTCTTCCTGCACTCCTACTTTTTTTGATGACTTCCTGGACTTCTGCATTCCACCACCAGCTTTCCTTATGTACCTTATTTCCATACCTGGATAGGCCACATATCTTTTCTGTAGTCCTAACATGTGCTGTTTTAGGTGCTGCAATTCTTTTTCAACTCCAGCTATTTTCTCCTCTTCTTGGGGTGCTAGAGCCCTGAGTAATTCCTTGAACTGCTGTACTTTCTATACAGTCAACTTCCAGGTCTTCAGCCTGGTCTCTGATGACCTTAGAGCCTTCTCTGACCACTTCTTGTAGCTGATTGTGACAACTAGTGGTTTATGCTGTGGGCCGACTGTTTCACTGGGGATGACTTTGCAATTATGGATTCTACCCCAGTGCCATTTCCTTACTAGGAGGAAGTCTACCTGAGTTGCATGTTGCTACTCTTGTATGTGATCTTGTGACTGTCTCTCTTTCTGAACCATGTGTTTGCTACTATCAGTCCATTTGCTAGACAGGAGACTAGAATGGCTTCTTCTTCTTTATTCCTGCTGCCTCAACCACGTGGACCCAGGCAGTCCTCGTATCCTGTTGTGTCTGTCCTGATATATGCATTTGAGTCACCCATTATCAACACCAATTCATGTTGCCTGCTTTATCTAGTAGGTCCTGCAACTGCTTTTCCTCACTATCATAACTCTGCTGTATGGCATAGGCAGAAATTATGAATACTGCCCTATCATAGGCTGAGATTATGAATACTGCCCTATCATAGGCTGAGATTATGAATACTGCTCTATCATAGGCTGAGATTATGAATACCACCCTATCATAGGCTGAGATTATGAATACTGCTCTATCATAGGCTGAGATTATGAATACCACCCTATCATAGGCTGAGATTATGAATACTGCCCTATCATAGGCTGAGATTATGAATATTGCTCTATCATAGGCTGAGATTATGAATACTGCCCTATCTTAGGCTGAGATTATGAAAACTGCCCTATCATAGGCTGAGATTATGAATACTGCCGTATCATAGGCTGAGATTATGAATACTGCCCTAGCATAGGCTGCGGTTATGAATACTGCCCTATCATAGGCTGAGATTATGAATACTGCTCTATCATAGGCTGTGATTATGAATACTGCCCTATCATTAGGCTGGAGTCTGATTGCCATGAGTCTGTCATGAACTGTGATGACATTCCTCACTGCCTTCTAAAGCTTCTCTCTCACTGCAGTTCCTACACTCAATGTGCAGCATAAAATGTAGTTTGGTGCAGTTTAAAATGTAAAAAAATTCAGACAAAGTACTGTATCACTTTGTGTGTGACATAAACTGTAGCTAACAGTCTGCTATAGCCTAAGTGTAGAAAATGCCCTTCTTTAAAAGAAACAGAAGCCCTGTAGCTGTCCATTTACCTGAATTGCTTTGGCAGTGCTTCCTCATATTTGACAGCTAGATAGGATTTGTTAGCCAATGCTACTAAAGAAAACTGACAGTAAAATAGGTACTGGGCTATGACAGATACTACCAATTTACATGTTATCAACAAAGTTCATATTATTACTTTTATTTAACCTAGAGTTATATTTACTTCAATGAGAAGTCTCCTTTATGGTTTCATGTAACATAACCAAAACATCTATCAAAAGGCACACACGAAGTCTCCCAACAAAGAAACACATTACCTTCTTACATTTCCCCAAACACTTTCAGAAAGAGGTTAACATACTTACAGGAAGACCCCCCCCCATCATACCCTATCTACAAACACCATTCAATGTGGTTAGACAAAACTTTTTCCAGATTTCTTTAAAGACGCTAACAATCTCCCATTAATAAACTCCACAGCTCCAACAAATCCTGCATCACCCACCCTGCCACAATTCATGCCCCTTTTTCACATCAAATGCATACATCCCAAAGAAGTTTCTATTCTACTCAAAAATGTTCTCACTGACACCCCTCCTAGATCTGACAACATAACTCCCTTGTTCATACATCACTACAGACAGCATCTATGTCTTCATCTCACCCACATATATAATTTATGTCTCACACAAAACATCATGCCACAAATTTGGAAAACTGCTCTAATTACACCCCCTCTTAAAGCACATCAACCTAAAGACACCACTCAATTCCACTCAATATCGATCCTCCCAGTACAAGGAAAACTTCTTAAAAAGATAGTCACACATTAACTCTCTCTCTCTATACTCAGCAGTACCACCTGTTCTACACCCAACTCTCCCTTTGTGTCCAGCAGAGCCACCTGCTCTACACCCAACTCTCCCTCTATACCCAGCAGTACCACTTGCTCTACACCCAGCTCTCCCTCTGTATCCAGCAGTGCCACCTGCTCTACACCCAACTCTATCTCTATACCCAGCAGTACCACCTACTCCACACCCAACTCTCCCTCTATATCCAGCAGTGCCACCTGCTGTCCTGCAAACAACATGGATTGTGGACTGGATGAATTATAACAGCACTTTGGTCCCTAACTGAAGACATCCCACTAAACTGTGATACTGGCTTCCTTACAGGTACCCTATTTATAGACCTGATGGAGGCAGTGGACCTCATTGGTCACTGTATTCTCCAAAATAAATGAAATGAAACTGGTATCAGTCACGTTGCTGCTCCCTGTCTTAAAAACATCCTTACTGACAGACACTGCAGAGTTAATATAGGATCCTCCCAATCAGAATCTGCATCTAACGGTGTACCACAAAGATCAATTACTGCCCCTCTCCTCTTCATAGTCATCAACATACTTCCTTGTGACATCCCCATCTCACACTTATCCTCTGTACTGATGACATGGTCATTTACCAATCAGGTCACTGTCCCACCAACATTCAATGCCAACTCAAGTATGACTTGCATAAGCTCCACAAATGGCTCAAACCATAAATTACTTCTCAACCCCACAAAGTCCAAAATGATGCTGTTTGGACCACCACAGAAATTTCACCATGCACCTAACTATCTTTCACCTGCACTGCCATTCCATACAGACAGCTCCACCTTTAAATATTGAGGACTATGGCTTGATCAGTCCATAAAATTCCATTTCCACACGGACAAAGTGATAGCCAAAATAAACTCCTTCCTCTTCTGGGCCAAAACAATCACTGCTTTTCTGTCCTAACCAGCTAGCCAACTAGAGCAGCCACTGACAAATGAGTTCTCCTTTATCAAGTGGAATATGGGCTCCCGATTTTTGCTTCTTCCTCAAAGTAAAAACATTGCCACACTCCAGACTATATCTAACAACATCTGCAGATTCATTGCAAATTCACCTCTCTGTGAGTATACTGACTTTTACCAGTTGATAGTACAACCTGCAAGAAATATAAATATTTAAGAAACATGGATGCAAACCTCTCATATCAATCTGCTAATGGCAAACAGAAAAGTACCATAGCAATCACAGCACACTATCAGGCTCATAACATGTTAAGTTTCTAAAGAAAAAAAATGATAAAACCTCCTAGACATCACTCTAAATGATTCCAACCTCCAGCACATGAGGCAACACGTACTCCCTCTCCACTCATGCAAATCCATATAGCTGACCCAAGAATCACCTGGAAACAGGCTTAAGTCCACAAGGCCCACTAAGTCTGTTTCCACAAAATACATTTTTGCTTGGAGACTTCAGTTACCCTAACACCGATTGGTAGACTTACATCTCTGAAAATGGATATATTCAACATGTTTTACTTTAATTCCAATCCACTTGAGCAAATTGTAGCACTATATATCAGAGTCTCTAATATTTTTCCCTGGAAGATAGGGAGACTTGGTGGCAAGTCTTTCTAAATGCCCATACTCCCCCAGGGTTGAATTGCACTGTTTATATGAGTAGCAAATTGAAGCTGAGAGTATTGGCAAGATAAAATAATTTTTATTTTAAAAAGTGTGTGAGTAACATGTATTTAAATTTATATACATACATTTTTATTATTATTATTTTTATTTAGTTTAAGAACATGTAGGTTGGATTTTTAGTGTTTTGATCTGCACAGTCAGTATTTAATGATTTTATTTATTTAATTCAATTGAATTGTACTAATTTCAATTGAATAAGTAATTATTGGGGGTGGGAGTGGTATATAAGCTGAACTGTTATATCATTTCATTGTATGAAGAAGTTTGGTCTATGTGCCTGACAAAAGCACTTACTTTTTATATTCAGTAAATCTGTTTCTGCTCAATGAGTGGTTTCTTTTTAATTATTTGTTATCAGTTTTCAGTTGGTTCCTCTCTGAATGTAACATTGTATCTAGTAGGGTACCACAGGGATCATGCAATGTCCTCTCTGAATGTAACATTGCATCTAGTAGGGTACCACAGGGATCATTGCTGGGTCATCTCTGTATGTAACATTGTATCTAGTAGGGTACCACAGGGATCATTGCTGTGTCCTCTCTGAATGTAACATTGTCCCTAGTAGGGTACCACAGGGATCATTGCTGGTTACTCTCTAAATGTAACATTTTGTCTATTAGGGTACCAGAGGGATCATTGCTGAGTCCTCTCTGAATGTAACATTGTATCTAGTAGGGTACCACAGGGATTATTGCTGGGTCCTCTCTGAATGTAACATTGTATCTAGTAGGGTACCACAAGGATATTTTCTGGGTCTTCTCTGAATGTAACATTGTATCTAATTGGGTACCACTAGGATCATTGCTGGGTCCTCTCTGAATGCAAAGTTATTTCTAGTAGGGTACCACAGGGATCATTGCTAGGTCCTCTCTGAATGTAACATTGTATCTAGTAGGTTGCCACAGGGATCATTGCTGGGTCTTCCCTGAATGTAACATTGAATCTAGTAGGGTACCACAGGGATCATTGCTGCATCCTCTCTGAATGTAGCATTGTATCTAGTAGGGTACCACAGGTATCATTGCTGAGTCCTCTCTGAATGTAACATTATATGGAGTAGGGTACCACAGGGATCAGTGCTGAGTCCTCTCTGAATGTAACATTGTATTTCGTAGGATACCACAGAGATCACTGCTGGGTCCTCTCTGAATGCAACATTGTATCTAGTTGGGTAACACAGGGACCAATGCTGATTCCTCTCTGAATATAACATTGTATCTAGTAGGGAATCACAAAGATCATTGCTGGGTCCTCTCTGAATGTAACATTTTATCTAGTATGGTACCACAGGGATCATTGCTGGGTTCTCTCTGAATGTAACATTGTATTTAGTAGGGTACCACAGGGATTAATGCTGGGTCCCCTCTGAATGTAACATTGTATCTATAGGGCACCACAGGGATAATTGCTGGGTCCTCTCTGAATGTAACATTGTATCTAGTAGGGTACTACAGGAATCATTGCTGGGTCCTCTCTGAATGTAACATGGTATCTAGTACAATACCACAGGGATCATTGCTGGGTCCTCCCTGAATGTAACATTGTATCTAGTAGGGTACTACAGGGATCATTGCTAAGCCCTCTCTGAATATAACATTGTATTTAGTAGGGTACCATAGAGATCATTGCTGGGTCCTCTTTGAATGCAACATTGTATCTAGTTGGGTAACACAGGGATCATTGCTGGGTCCTCTCTGCATGTAAGATTGTATCTAGTATGGTACCACTGAGATCATTACTGGGTCCTCTATGAATGTAACATTGTATCTAGTAGTGTACTACAAGGATCATTACTGGGTCCTCTCTGAATGCAACATTGCCTCTAGTAGGGTAACACAGGGATCGTTGTTGGGTCCTCTCTGAATGTAACATTGTATATAGTAGGGTACTACAGGAATCATTGCTAAGCCCTATATGAATGTAACATTGGAATTAGTAGGGTACCACAGAGATCATTGCAGGGTCCTCTCTGAATGCAACATTATATCTAGTTGAGTACCACAGGGATCATTGCTGAGTCCTCTTTGAATATAACATTGTATCTAGTAGTGTACCACAGGGATCATTGCCGGGTCCTCACTGAATGTAACATTGTATCTAGTATGGTACTACAGGGATCATTGCTGGGTCCTCTCTGAATGTAACATTGTATCTAGTAGGGTACCACAGGGATCATTGCTGCGTCCCCTGTGAATGCAACATTGTATCTAGTACAGTACCACAGGGATTATTGCGGGGTCCTCTCTGAATGTAACATTGTATCTAGTAGGGTACTACAGGGATCATTGCTGAGCCCTCTCTGAATGTAACATTGTATCTAGTATGATACCACAGGGATCATTGCTGGGTCGTCTATGAATGTAACATTGTATCTAGTAGGGTACTGCAGGGATCATTACTAGGTCCTCATTGAATGCAACATTGTATCTAGTAGTTTACCACAGGGATCACTGTTGGATCCTCTCCAAATGTAACATTGTATATAGTAGGGTACTACAGGGATCATTGCTAAGCCCTCTCTGAATGTAACATTGGAATTAGTAGGGTACCACAGAGATCATTGCTGGGTCCTCTCTGAATGAAACATTGTATCTAGTTGGGTACCACAGGGATCATTGTTGAGTCCTTTCTGAATGTAACTTTGTATCTAGTAGGGTACCACAGGGATCATTGCTGCATTCTCTCTGACTGTAACATTGTATCTAGTAGGGTACCACAGGGATCATTGCTGGGTCCTCACTGAATGTAACATTCTATCTAGTAGGGTACCACAAGGATCATTGCTACATCCTCTCTGAATGTAACATTGTATCTAGTAGGGTACCACAGGGATTATTGCTGCATCCTCTCTGAATGTAGCATTGTATCTAGTAGGGTACCACAGGGATCATTGCTGGTTCCTCTCTGAATGTCAAATAATAAAAAAGAAACCCCTCATTGAGCAGAAACAAGTTTACTGAATATAAAAAGTAAGTGCTTTCGTCAGGCACATACACCAAACGTCTTCAGACAATGAAATGATATAACAGCCCAGCTTATATACCACTCCCACCCCCAATAATTACTTATTCAATTGAAATTAGTACAATACAATTAAATTAAATAAATAAAATCATTAAATACTGACTGTGCAGATCAAAACACTAAAAAATCCAACCTACATGTTCTTAAACTAAATAAAAATAATAATAATAAAAATGTATGTATATAAATTTAAATACATGCTACTCACACACTTTTTAAAATAAAAAAATATTTTATCTGTCCAATACTCTCAGCTTCAATTTTCTACTGATAGAAACAGTGTCATTCAACCCTGGGGGCGTATGGGCATTAAAGAAGACTTGCCACCAAGTCTCCCTATCTTCCAACCATAATTTCCAAGGTCCCCCCACTCACCCTTCCTGACCTTTTGTAAAACCACAAATTTAAGGGTGAGCGAGGGGGACCTTGGAAATTATGGTTGGATGATAGGGACACTTGGAGGCAAGTTTTCCTTAATGCCAATACTCCTCCAGGGTTAAATTACACTGTTTATATGAGTAGCAAATTGAAGTTGAAAGTATTGGATAGTTAAATATTTTTTTATTTTAAAAAGCGTGTGAGTAACATGTATTTAAATTTATATACATACATTTTTATTATTATTATTTTTATTTAGTTGAAGAACATGTAGGTTGGATTTTTTAGTGTTTTGATATGCACAGTCAGTATTTAATGACTTTATTTATTTAATTCAATTGAATTGTACTAATTTCAATTGAATAAGTAATTGTTGGGGTGGGAGTGGTATATAAGCTGAACTGCTATATAATTTCATTGTATGAAGAAGTTTGGTCTATGTGCCTGATGAAAGCACTTACTTTTTATATTCAGTAAACTTAGTTCTGCTCAACGAGTGGTTTCTTTTTTATTATTTGTGATCAGTTTTCAGTTGGTTCCTCTCTGAATATAACATTGTATCTAGTAGGGTACCACAGGGATCATTGCTATGTTCTCTCTGAATGTAACATTGCCTCTAGTAGGGTACCACAGGGATCATTGCTGGGTCCTCTCTGAATGTAACATTGTATCTAGTGGGGTACCACAAGTATCACTGCTGTGTCCTCTCTGAATGTAACATTGTATCTAGTAGAGTACCACAGGGATCATTGCTTTGTCCTCTCTGAATGTAACATTGTATCTAGTGAGATACCACAGGGATCATTGCTGGGTCCTCTCTGAATGTAACATTGTATCTAGTAGGGTACCACAGGGATCAATGCTGTGTTCTCTCTGAATGTATCATTGTATCTAGTAGAGTACCACAGGGATAATTTCTGGGTCCTCTCTGAATGTAACATTGTATCTAGTAGGGTACCACAAGGTTATTTGCTGGGTCCTCTCTGAATGTAACTTTGTATCTAATAGGGTACCACAGGGATCATTGCTGGGTCCTCTCTGAATGCAACATTGTATCTAGTAGGGTACCCCAGGGATCATTGCTGTGTCTTCTCTGAATGTAACATTGTATCTAGTAGGTTGCCACAGGCATCATTGCTGGGTCCTCTCTGAATGTAACATTGAATCTAGTAGGGTACCACAGGGATCATTGCTGCTTCCTCTCTGAATGTAGCATTGTATCTAGTAGGGTACCACATGGATCAGTGCTGGATCCTCTCTGAATGTAACATTGTATTTAGTAGGGTACCACAGAGATTATTGCTGGGTCCTCTCTGAATGCAACATTGTATCTAGTGGGGTGCCACAGGGATCATTGCTGCGTCCTCTCTCAACATAACATTGTATCTAGTAGGGTACCACAGTGATCATTGCTGGGTCCTCTCTGAATGTAACATTGTATCTAGTAGGGTACCCCAGGGATCATTGCTTGGTCCTCACTGAATGAAACATTATATCTAGTAGGGTACCACAGGGATCATTGCTGGGTCCTCTCTGAATGTAACATTGTATCTAGTAGTGTACCACAGGGATCATTGCTGCATCCTCTCTGAATGTAACATTGCATCTAGTAGGGTCTCATAGGGATAACTGCTACGTCCTCTCTAAATGTAACATTTTATCTAGTATGGTACCACAGGGATCATTGCTGGGTCCTCTCTGAATGTAACATTGTATCTAGTAGGGTACCACAGGGACCAATGCTGGGTCCTCTCTGAATGTAACATTGTATATATAGGGTACCACAGGGATCATTGCCGGGTCCTCTCTGAATGAAACATTGTATCTAGTAGGGTACTACAGGGATCATTGCTGGGTCCTCTGTGAATGTAAAATTGTATTTAGTAGGGTACCACAGGGATCATTGCTGGGTCCTCTCTGAATGCAACATTGTATCTAGTTGGGTACCACAGGGATCACTGCTGGGTCCTCTCTGAATGTAACATTGTATCTAGTGGTGTACCACAGGGATCATTGCTGGGTCCTCTCTGAATGTAACATTATATCTAGTAGGGTACTACAGGGATCATTGCTGGGTCCTCTCTGAATGTAAAATTGTATCTATTAGGGTACTACAGGGATCATTGCTGGGTCCTCTCTGAATGTAACATTGTGTTTAGTAGGGTACCACAGGGATCATTGCTGGGTCCTCTCTGAATGTAACATTGTATCTGGTAGGGAACCACAGGGATGATTGCTGTGTCCTCTCTGAATGCAACATTGTATCTAGTAGGGTACCACAGGGATCATTGTTCTTTCCTCTCTGAATGTAACATTGTATATAGTAGGGTACTACAGGGATCATTGCTTAGCCCTCTCTGAATGTAACATTGTATTTAGTAGGGTACCACAGAGATCATCGCTGGGTCCTCTCTTAATGCAACATTGTATCTAGTTGGGTACCACAGGGATCATTACTGAGTCCTATCTGAATATAAGATTGTATCTAATAGCGTACCACAGGGATCATTGCTGGGTCCTCTCTGAACGGAACATTGTATCTATTATGGTACTACAGGGATTATTGCTGGGTCCTCTCTGAATGTAACATTGTATCTAGTCGGGTACCACAGGGATCATTACTGGGTCCTCTCTGAATGTAACATTGTATCTATAGGGTACCACAGGGATCATTGCTGGGTCCTCTCTGAATGTAACATTGTATTTAGTAGGGTACCACAGGGATCATTGCTTGGTCCTCTCTGAATGTAACATTGTATCTGGTATGGTACCACATGGATCATTGCTGTGTCCTCTCTGATTGCAGCATTGTATCTAGTAGGGTACCACAGGGATCATTGCTGTGTCCTCTCTGAATGTACCATTGTATCTAGTAGGGTACCACAGGGATCATTGCTGTGTCCTCTCTGAATATAATATCGAATCTAGTAGGGTACAACAGGGATCATTGTGGGTCCTCTCTGAATGTAACATTGTTTCTAGTATGGTACTACAGGGATCATTGCTTGGTCCTCTCTGAATGCAACATTGTATCTAGTAAGGTACCACTGGAATCATTGCTGGGTCTTCTCTGAATGTAACATTGTATCTAGTAGGTTGCCACAGGCATCATTGCTGGGTCCTTTCTGAATGTAACATTGAATCTAGTAGGGTACCACAGGGATCATTGCTGCATCCTCTCTGAATGTAACATTGTATCTAGTAGGGTGCCACAGGGATCATTGCTGCATCCTGTCTCAACATAACCTTGTATCTAGTAGGGTACCGCAGTGATCATTGCTGGGTCCTCTCTGAATGTAACATTGTATCTAGTAGGGTACCACAGGGATCATTGCTGGGTCCTCACTGAATGAAACATTCTATCTAGTAGTGTACCACAGGGATCATTGCTGCTTCCTCTCTGAATGTAACATTGCATCTAGTAGGGTACCACAGGGATCATTGCTACGTCATCTCTGAATGTAACATTTTATCTAGTATGGTGCCACAGGGATCATTGCTGGGTCCTCTCTGAATGTAACATTGTATCTAGTAGGGTACCACAGGGACCAATGCTGGGTCCTCTCTGAATGTAACATTGTATCTATAGGGTACTACAGGGATCATTGTTGGGTCCTCTCTGAATGTAAAATTGTATTTAGTAGGGTACCACATGGATCATTGCTGGGTCCTCTCTAAATGTAACATTGTATCTGGTAGGGTACCACAGGGATCATTGCTGGGTCCTCTCTGAATGCAACATTGTATCTAGTTGGGTATCATAGGGATCATTGCTGGGTCCTCTCTGAATGTAACTTTGTATCTAGTATTGTACCACAGGGATCATTGCTGGGTCCTCTCTGAATGTAACATTGTATCTAGTAGGGTACTACAGGGATCATTGCTGGGTCCTCTCTGAATGTAACATTGTGTTTAGTAGGGTACCACAGGGATCATTGCTGGGTCCTCTCTGAATGTAACATTGTATCTGGTAGGGTACCACAGGGATCATTGCTGTGTCCTCTCTGAATGCAACATTGTATCTAGTAGGGTACCACAGGGTCATTGTTCGGTCCTCTCTGAATGTAACATTGTATATAGTAGGGTACTACAGGGATCGTTGCTAAGCCCTTTCTGAATGTAGCATTGTATTTAGTAGGGTACCACAGAGATCATTGCTGGGTCCTCTCTGAATGCAACATTTTATCTAGTTGGGTACTACAGGGATCATTGCTGAGTCCTCTCTGAATCTAACATTTGCATCTAGTAGCGTACCACAGGGATCATTGCTGGGTCCTCTCTGAACGTAACATTGTATCTAGTATGGTACTACAGGGATTATTGCTGGGTCCTCTCTGAATGTAACATTGTATCTAGTAGGGTACCACAGGGATCATTGGTGGGTCCTCTCTGAATGTAACATTGTATCTATAGGGTACCACAGGAATCATTGTTGGGTCCTCTCTGAATGTAACATTGTATTTAGTAGGGTACCACAGGGATCATTGCTGGGTCCTCTCTGAATGTACCATTGTATCTAGTAGGGTACCACAGGGATCATTGTTGGGTCCTCTCTGAATATAACATTGAATCTAGTAGGGTACCACAGGGATCATTGTGGGTCCTCTCTGAATGTAACATTGTTTCTAGTATGGTACTACAGGGATCATTGCTGGGTCCTCTCTGAATGTAACATTGTATCTAGTAGGATACCACAAGGATCATTGCTGGGTTCTCTCTGAATGTAACGTTGTATCTATAGGGTACCACAGGGATCATTGCTGGGTCCTCTTTGAATGTAACATTGTATCTAGTAGGGTACTACAGGGATCATTGCTGGGTCCTCTCTGAATGTAACATTGTATCCAGTATGGTACAACAGGGATAATTGCTGGGTCCTCTCTGAATATAACATTGTATCTGGTAGGGTACCACAGGGATCATTGCTGCATCCTCTCTGAATGCAACATTGTATCTAGTAGGCTACTACAGGAATCATTGCTGGGTCCTCTCTGAATGTAACATTGTATCTAGGAGGGTACTTCAGGCATCATTGCTAAACTCTCTCTGAATGTAACAATTTATTTTGTAGGGTACCAAAGGGATCATTGCTGGGTCCTCTCTGAATGTAGCATTGTATGTAGTAGGGTACTATAGGGATCATTGCTGCATCCTCTCTGAATGTAACATTGTATCTATTAGGGTACCATAGGGATCATTGCTGCATCCTCTCATTTTTTGACATTTGCTTTATAAACACATAAACAACAGAATTAGATTAAGTCATTGAAGTTGTTGCTCTGCATATAGCAGTTACCCTTAGTGAGTATCCCATGTGGTATCCATGACCCTTTCTAACTTACTTTAGTGTACTTTTTTATTCTAACAACTGTAGTAAGAAAGTAAAAGCTTTATAATGTTACTTGTATAACAGAATTACTGCTACATTGACCTAAAGAATTATGTAATTATGTCAACATTCTTACCTGAAGCACATCCACAGAGAGTACAATCCTCAGGGTTGATAACTGCTTCTGTTCTGACCATTTGTCTATTTTTAATCTCTGTACAAAATATTTTGTTTATTTATTTATTGGCATTTGTTTGCTGGGATAGTTCAACTGAGCAGTGCCATTTTTCAGTGGTGGCCTGCGGAGGACAGGTCCATTACACAAACCTCAGGGACATCATTTGCATTGTTTCATCTTTTACAGTCAGTTTCATTGATAAGCATCAGTTCCATTATTCAGACGTCCTCAACAGCAGTTACATCATTTACAGTTTCAATAAAAAATAAGTTACATGAGTGTATATGAATATAAGAAAAAGAGTTAGAGCAGCTAAAAGAACAGAAAACAAGGAAGATAAAGAAGATGAGATGACAGAGGTCGGTATAGTTGTGTTAACAATACATTGCGTTTTGTGCAGCAGAGAGTTATGGCATAAATTCTTGTAATTATATTAGTACAAATTTACCCAATGGTATTGCAGGTACAGAATCATTTACCTGTCGGGTGTTGTTTCCATTGGCATTTAACACCTTTCAGGTTGCAGACTGTTATTAGTTGGAGTGGGATGATATTCCCACTATTAGTAATGCAGTGGGAATACAGGGAGTATCCTGCATTGTTAGGTTTAGTTACGGAGAATAATGATTTGTCAGTGGTGCATACAGCTGTCTTAGCAGTGTAAGGCTGAATGATGGAGTGATGAGATGGGAATCTTTCAGGGCTCTGCAGCAGTTTGAAGGTTGTAATTAATTTTTAGTACTGTATAGAGAATTATTTAGTATGAGCAAGTTTAGTTGTTTTAGAGAGGGTCAGTAATGTGATCTGTTTTGCTGGTTGATAGCTAATTTGGTTACTTTATTGTAGCATTCATCTCATTTGGCATTGAGATTGGTTAGGATAGGAGAGGCATATAGTAGAATGGGGGGAAAAAGTGGCTATATTATGTCTACCATAGTCAGTAAGGTGGTATTTTACTGTATGGATGCATCCTACCTTTTGGTGGGACTCTATAACTTGCTGAAGGTGGAGATCAAATTTCAGGTGTCTATGATCACACCTAGTGGTTTGGTGTGAGATATTATTTCTATATTGGTCTTGCTGCATGACAGTATATAAAAGGTATTTAGACAGACAGACAGTTGTGGTGGTTTTTTTTTTTTTTTTTTTTTGGATTCAGGAAGAGCTGTGAGTCATCAAGCCAAATTTCTGTGGAGGAGCAGAATTTCTGGGTGACTGTTTGGGGCATGGGTAGTGTCCTAGATGCAAATTCTAGAGTGGAGTCCTTGATGTATTCCACTGTCGTGGCCACTTTGGCCACTGTGTTTAGGTTGTTGATAAATAAGGTAAACAGTAGTGGTTGTAGGATGAAGCCTTGTGGGACTTTGATGGATATAGAAGAGAAAGAGGAGAAATCATCCTGCCATTGCAATGCTTTAGACCTATTGGTGAGGTAACTAAGAAACCATTTAAGTGAGGAAGGTGATAGCCAATAGAAAGAGAGTTTAGTTAGGAAAATTTGATGATTGACTGTATTAAATGTCTTGAACAGATCCAGAAATAGGGCTAAAGTTAGAAGACCTGAATTTCTATTGTGAATTTTTGTATCTGTGAACCTTACAAGGGCATTGGTTGTACTGTGATTGGGCCAGAAAGAATACTGTGAGGGAAGAGGAGGTTATGAGAAGTAATATATGTAGTAAGTTAGAGGGAATACATCTTTCCCAGAGTTTGGATAAAGTTGAGAGAATGATAATCGGTGTACACCTTGTGAGCTCAGTCGATGCATTGCCTTTATAGAGTGGTATTATACAGGATGTTTTCCATAAAGTGGGGAACATATTTTTTTCTTGGATGGAGTGGTTTATTACAATCAAGGTGGGATATGCAATCTTATCTGTAGTGAGCTTGACATGTACAGAGGGAAGCTGGCCAGAATCAGTGGTTGTTGTCTTAAGGGTGCATAGGCTTTTTTTAATTGTATGTGTTAGCTCTGGTGCGATTGTGAAGGTCTGCAGTGGCATCAATGATTGTTGTGGGATGGCTGGATTTATAGTAGTTTTGATTCGTATGAGGAAGGTTACTGTTTAAAAAAAATGTGAATTCAATTGTAATGCAGTGCTTTGGGAATTGTTGGTTGGGGATGGGCTGGAATGGGTTGATTTTTCAGGCCTGAGCAATTTATGTATCACACATTCCATTCTCTTTAATGCACTTCCTGCCCCTCCCTTTCCAAACTAGTATCTTACTACAACCCCTCCAACACCTTTGCACAACTGGCAAACACCTTCTTGATATCTGCAATCCCAAAAAGAACATTGGAAAGTCCCTTTACAAGTACTCAGTAGCTCATGTCTGGAACACCAC
Organism: Protopterus annectens; assembly: GCF_019279795.1. NCBI lineage: Eukaryota > Metazoa > Chordata > Ceratodontiformes > Protopteridae > Protopterus > Protopterus annectens. The sequence goes on from NC_056746.1 coordinate 45,451,277, forward strand.
CCACCAATTTAAGAAATATTTCTCAGAAACACCAGTTTAAAAGAGAATTAAAACACTATCTACAAACGACTTGGTCCTGCCCATGCCAAACCCCCACATGACATCTATATTGTCTCTACATGCCCTCTTTTGGACTTATTCCTTCTCTACTCTATGACAACTATCTCCTCTTATTTTATTTTCTCTCTTACATGTAATTTCAGTGTTTTTACCCTCTTAAATCAATAGATGGAACTTAAGCCAATTCTAAGTCCTGTTAGTTAAACTACTCAGAGTACCTCTTATACAGTGTATACATTTGTAATGTAATTTTTATTGCATTATTGAGTTTCTGTGCTACGGACTTGAACTTATCTCATTATGTTATGTGATTGTACTTTTGATAGTTATGTTACTATATGTCTTTCACATGTCTGTATATTGTTTGAAGTTTTTCTCTCAGGTCTCCACTGAAAATGGACCCTTGGCTCAGTTGAACCAATCCAGTTAACAAATGTCATATAAATAAATAAATAAACAAATAAATAAATAAATAAATAAACATATTGATTTCCTGAAGTTTTTTGAATTGTTTGATGATAAATTTTATGTGTTGCTACAATAAACATTTTTGTCCTGTTTTCTGCATTGAATTTTATGGTTCCTTAACTGACTATTTTGTTGCACAGATTTTTGAAACTTGTTTATAGCCAAGACTTCCAGGCCTTATCTCTATGTTGCAGTTTATTTCAGCAGGAGGTGCTTTGTTTTTATCTCTTTTGTTTTTTTTGGTTCTTAACGGTACTTGCTCTGCCAGGAAATTTAGAAATATTTTACATGTGTCTGCTTTTCAACAAGAGGAATAGTTTTAAGTGGAACTCAGATGATCAAGAGTAGACTAGAAGCAAAAGTTTCTTTATAGAAGTTACTGAAGTTTCTGACTGTTATAGTGATGAACTTGAAGGGCTGTTAGAGTGTTTGATTATGTAACTTAGCTGGTGGCCACTTAGGCTCTCAGATAGGGTGCCACTTGTGACAACTTTGAGGTGGATGTTAGAATCCTGTCAAAGATGTATTTACCATCTGCACAAAACAGATGAAATAAATGCCTTAACTGTATCCCCTTCTATATGACTAGCTGCCGCCAGTGAGAGAAAACTTGTCATTTTCTACTTGGGTGGTAACAGCAAACCGTCTTTTGGAGCAATACTCCCTCAATGTATGTGAGTGTGTGTTTATGTGTGTGTGTGTGTGTGTGTGTGTGTGTGTGTGTGTGTGTGTGTGTGTGTGTGTGTGTGTGTGTGAGTGTGTGTGTATCTGTGTGCTCACACACGCACGTGCGTGTATGTGTGAGTATGTGTGTGTGTGTGTGTGTGTGTGTGTGTGTGTGTGTGTGTGTGTGTGTGTGCATGCGCATGTGTGTGCCTGTGCCTGTGTTTGTGCATGTATGCACACGCACACACGCACGTGTGAGTATGAGTGTGTGTGTGTGCGTGCATGTATGTGTGTGTGTGCATGCATGTATCAATCGAGTAGCATACTGTGAAGATCATCAATAATCTGCATGTCATGGCAGTAACTGTGATTCAGAAATGTAAATTAGCCAATAATGAGGTGTTACCTCATCATTACTAACAGTAATCACAAAGTGGGAGTAGGGCCTTTCTACTGCAAGCTGTAATGCTTCCACTGTGCCCTTTATTGAATTCCTGGGTATATCTTATAGAAAATGCATGTTGATGCAAAATCTGCTATTTTGTCAAATATCTAAGTTTATAAGATCAGTGTTTAAAATCTGTCCCGAGTCCATCAATTTGGGCCTCTGTATCCCCCATTATTTGTGGCTTCATCCAGATTTCTTGCAGTGAGACATTGAGAAGTATGGTGTGAATTAACTTGAAATTGTTCTCTTTATTTATATTAATGTCCCATTCTTTAAACTTGTATTTCTCATGGTGGTTTCCACCTATCTTATGCAAGTGTGAGGGGTTATGCTTATAGGAATGCAAATTTTATGTTGATTAGTCAGACAGACTTTTGGCCAGATGTACTAATTTTCACTGTCTGCAAGTTGAGAGCCATGATATATATTTGTATGGATAAAATGGAGGCTGCCTATCTTTATGCATATTATATAATACACATATACAAATTATTTTGACAGAATATGATTATAGGTTTAGATTTTATGTTTTTAAGACAATGTTTAGAAAGCCTCTGATCTGCTATTATATGTTGTTAGGATTTCAGCATTTGAAACTAACACACACACAGAAACGTACACCTCCCATATCTCCATTAACACACACACACACAGAAATGTACACTTCCCATACCCCATTAACACACACAGAAACGTACACCTCCCATATTTCCATTAACACACACAGAAACGTACACCTCCCATATCCCCATTAACACATACAGAAATGTACACCTCCCATATCCCCATTAACACACAAACAGAAACGTACACCTCCCATATCCCCATTAGCACACACAGAAATGTACACCTCCCATATCCCCATTAACACACACACAGAAATGTACACCTCCCATATCCTAATTAACACACAGAAACATACACCTCCCATATCCCCATTAACACACACACAGAAACGTACACCTCCCATATCCCCATTAACACACACACAGAAATGTACACCTCCCATATCCCCATTAACACACACACATAAACGTACACCTCCCATATCCCCATTAACACACACACAGAAATGTACACCTCCCATACCCCCATTAACACACACACAGAAATGTACACCTCCCATATCCCCATTAACACACACACAGAAACATACACCTCCCATATTCCCATTGAAACACACACAGAAACATACACCTCCCATATCCCCATTAACACACACAGAAGCATACACCTCCCATATCCCCATTAACACACACACAGAAATGTACACCTCCACTATCCCCATGCATAAATTCAACTTGAATGCTCCACAATGGTTCTTACCTTTAAAATCAGCTTTTAAAACAAATATCATTTGTGCAACTTACGTTGGAGTTAATATCACATGATATTTTTAATAAAAAATATATAACTGAAAATATATATTTCATAAAAAATCTGCAGAAACTAAGACAGCCAGTGCTCAGATGTACATCTGCACACAAAGCATATTGTTTTTCAGCCCACATACTATTCAGTAAACTCATTTCCAGCCCATAAGGTCAAATAAGTCACCTTGCTCTGAGACTGTGATATGTTATCTGCAGGGACCAATTCTATGTTATTAGAAAGCTCAATTCTGTATGTTTTTTACACTTACTGTTAACTCAGAATTTTATACGAATTTCAGCATGCTAGCCATAGAAGGGTATGGGAAACAAATGTGATGCATAACGTTAAACGTCAAGGGAAGTTTTCAGATATATGCCATTTTCTTTCTGTTTTTATCCCTGGGACTTTACTATGCATCCAAATACTTCATACAACTTGTTTTACAAAAGGGGTGACATATAGAAGGCTCATCACACTTAAATGCTATAAACTTATAACAAATGGCTGACAAAGCAATATGGATACAATTAGTGAGGACAGGAAGTCAGGAATGGCATAAACTAATATTAATGGGCACAGGGCTAAACATTAGTATTCATAGATAGACATCTAAATATTTAGGAAATATCTCTCAGTGAAAGGGTAGATTACTGTTTAGAAATAAACTCATTAGATTCAGATAGCTTTGTTACATGCAGAAAATGTAAAAAGAAGAACTATGACTGTATTTATTTGTTCATTTCTGATGCATTCTTTGGTTCATGATCATGGCGGAACTAAGGCTACCCCCACACTGATCATATGAAAGGCAAAGAAACAAATCCTGTATATGATGCCATTCTATTACTGGAGACACATACACACACACACACACACACACACACACACACACACACACACACACACATACACACACACATGGACACATGCCGACACACATACACACATGCACACATACACACACAGATACACACACACAACACAGACACATGCAGATACAGGCAGACCACAAACAGATGCACACACAGATACACCCACACAACACAGACACACACAGACACATGCACATACAGGCAGACCACAAACAGATGCACACATACAAATACACAGGCACCCACACAGACACACACAGAGACACACACACACACACACACACACACACACACACACACACACACACACACACACACACAAAGACAGACAGACACGCACATGTACGTACATGCAGACACACACACACGCACACACACGCACACACACGCACACACACACACACACACACACACACACACACACACACACACACACACACACACACACACACACACATTGCTGTGTTTTTAATGGGTTAATTTATTGATGATCCAGGCTCCAATGTGTTTGTAGTCATGTCTTTGTGGGTAACAAGGTCTTGTCTTGCATGGATTTTATCTGTTTCCCATTAGATGATGCATTTAAACAAGACCAATTGAGTTACATTCATTGCTAACAGTTCTGGAGATGAGAGGTTTGGTGCACAGCATTTTGAAGTTCAATCACATGCATATTATGAATATGACTCTTTTGCAGTGTTTCTATGTAACATTTGTTTAAATAATGTAAAGAAAGTTCAAACTGGTAAACCCTGAGGAGTTCCAGTGGATCGTACATTAAGAAGGCTCATGGACCTCTGTAGGTAACGAATCAATGATGATACTTGCCAATTATAGAAATGTTAATAGCAGATGTTTTCAACAGAGTGACATGCAGTGAGTAAAGGGCTTTTCTGTGGACAAGCCTGGGTTATAAATGTACAGTTGGTTTTATCAGAACTTTGTTAATCCTATATGCAGGTTTACAATTAAGTCTGTGTGAGAAAGCCTAGCTTGGTAAGTTGTTTACTGGAAACTAATAAGCTGGTTATGTGTTATCCTTCATTATTTTGGCCAGTGGACTTACAAGAGCAATAGGCATGTGTTGTCTTATTTGGTCCCTGGTTCTCATTTGCATAATAATGTGCTGTTTCCATAACTGGGTCAGTATACGTCACCATTTGTAGAAAGGGATATAAACGGATAAGATATGTGGTATTTTCTCATATGCTATAATTGTTTTCTTCATAGTATGTTGACATCTAGAATTGTCTTTTTCTGTGTCACATTGACTTTCTCTGAAAGCATTGATACCTAGGAACTGTACCATTCTGAGGCAGTGACATCATGAGTGACCAGAACCCTTCCTCTATTCTTTCACGTCATTGGACTACACTTATAAACTGTAATGACATAAGCATTTTTGAAGGTACAGACTGGTGTGGATTGGTTGCACAGGGAGTCCCTGTAAATGTAGACAATGAACTTCCTGTTCAGCTGATATATATTTTAGACACTGTGGAGTAAAGTCTGTTGAAGACAGACGAACATCTTTCCTGTTTCTGATAATTCCATGATTCCATATAAAAAGAAAAGCAGGTTTCTAAACAATTTATTTATTGGGTTAATCTCAATAGGTTAGTAGCCCCTTTTCAGGAGAGACCTGAGGTGGCAATTGTATTAGTAGGGGAAACTGGGCCACAATATTAGACATTTTCTCCTATCCATTTCAAAAGATGCCTGGGGATCTTTTACATCCACCTAAGCAACAACCAGCTCAAGCAGACGGGACCTTAGTTTAACATCTCATCCAGAGAGAGACACACTCAGGAGCTAATGGCACATTTCCCAGATGTGGAAGCTTTAAGGAGTTTACTCACTGCAGTTTCCTGGAATTGGGCTTCCCAGTAAAACAAGACTGTAGTAATGCAACTTGTTGTTTTAGAAGCTGTGGCTTTTTGATTGATATGGCAAACAGGTAAATAAAATGCTTATGAAACTGAAATTGCATAATTTATACATCTGCATATTATCCAGATCTCTACTGCATATTTGAGAACTTTGAACCATTTTGGGAAACTAGTTTAGTGTCCCTTGTAAGTTTTATATTTTGTATAATTTTAATCAAGAGTGTAGCCCTGTGAAACATCACATTAATTAAACAACACATTTTTGAACAGAAATACATTCAGAACTATGTTTTGCTTATAGAAAAACTACCTACTTAAGATGTGTCTTCATATTATGTCTTATGAGTGCATACCTTGGCAAAATAAAGAAAAATTATAGGTCTGCAAACATGACAGCAGAAACTGCTAATAACACATCAAAAAATGGGAAGCTGAGAATTATGAAGTGATTACATTATTAATTATGAGACAATTTTATTATTTTAAAGTCATATGTTTTCTTATTCCTGAAGTTCACAGTCATAAGTCTTAAAACTACAAACAAGAAATAAAACTGAAAAGGGAGAAAACAATACAGCTGCCATGTAGCAGCTCCTATGTGAAGCTCTGCAGAAAGAAAAATAGTTTCCTACATTGTATTGATAATCTGAAGAAAAAAGTTCTATCAGGACATCATACACTGGGATGACTACAAAAAGAGACCTGCAATAAGTCTCAAAAACTCAATACAAGAGTTCTCACTGGATATTGAGCAATTTCATAATAAACTAGAACTAATACAGGATAACTGTACAAAACATAATGAACTTCTTAAGAATGTAGTTCGAATTTTTAAATACAAGGTATGGAAACTTTACTTAATGTTATAGAAGGAAGAATGAATGAAGAAGAGGTACATATACTGAATTCTTCTTGCAACAAAATACGTGGTTTATCCATAAAATAGAGGCCTTAGAAAACAGAAAAATGAGTAATAAGCTAAGATATTTCATGATCCCAGAAAAGACTGAAGGTAATGACATGGCAAGTTTAATGATAACGCGGTTCTTTAAATTCTTAACATGCAGCTAGGGTCGTCATTTGGTATAGAAACAGCTGACAGAGCAGTCCTCAACAAATACTACATCAAGCCTTAGATCCATTGTAGCAAGATGTATGTCCTTCTAAAATAAACAACTTCTACTGAAAACTGCTTGGACAAATTCCCCAATAAAAATGAGATACTTATCAGTCAGGTTAGATAATTAATAAGCTAGCAAAATATTCTAAAGAAGAAGAAGTAGAAGACACTGCTGGCCTTTAATTAAATAACTAAAGTAATATTATGCAAACATGCATCTATTATATCCAGCTAAACTTCAAATGTTCCTGTCAAATGGCACAAGAATGTTCAACTCACTGGAAGAAGTCTCTTCATATTCAAAAACAAATATCTCACCCTAAATAGCAGAGGCATGAAGTGGACTTACTCTTTTCTGAAAAGATCTTCAGGGAAAATGGATGGACAGAAGATAAAAAAATGCCATATTCCTTTTCAATGTGCAAAGGTCAAGGAAAAGAAGAAACCAGAAGCTATTGACTAGTCTTTGTAATGAATCTAACGAATCATCTTACAGATGAGTTAACAAAATCCTTAGATCACAAAGTCTTGCAAATGCTTACAAACTAATAAAACACATTTATACAATGATGGGTCAATGATAAAATCACAATAACCTTTTCCCAAATGTAGAAATTTGCAGTTATGGCATTGCAAAAAAAACATTTTTTTGAAAATAATATTCTGTGTGTTGGGGTAGCAAGCTTAACTCATACCTCCCAGACAACTCACTAAATTATATATATGTGACCTCTGAGATCACCCTTAGTGGAAAATGCTTGGGTTAATTCAGAACATAGGTATTTTCCTTGCTCTGTATCCTTTAATTCCAAAAGGGAAAACCCATTTTCCAAAGTATAGTACTGAAAAATATGTGATTTGTGCATTTGGCCTTTGGAAAACTGTTTTTTATCTTTCCCATGTTATACAGAGTGGTCCAATTTTATGATGCAACTAGTGCAGACTGTTGTTAATGCAGGACACATGATTGCAACAAACCTGGTTATTGTTCAGTTGCCACTTACTCTGTAGGACCAAACAGGAAGCTTAGCTCTGTGCACATCTGTTTTTCACCTCTTGATTCTACCCAGGGAAGTTGTGGGCACATGAAAGGTTATGTCATCCTCAGCTTGCATTCTTATACAATAAATGTAAAGTATTATTACAGTACAGAAAAAAGTTAATTATTTGGTCAACCAAATGATATAACTTTCTAGAAATAGTGTGAACTTGTATTTAAATCTTAAATATGATATTAAATCATTAAAACGATAAAATGATGCTGGTATGAATTTATAAAGTCTAGTGAATATTCATAAGTTTACATTTTTTATATTTTAAATCAATTTTAAAACATACTGTTACATTTGCCTAACTCATGTTTAGAATCATTTAATGAATATAGTCCCCTTTTGTGGTTTCAGAAGCATATGTTGTAATGCATGTGAAAAATGAGAGATTTCATTTTCACAAGATAAAATAAAAAAAATGTAATAATTTAAATCTATTTTTATCAAAACAGCACAACAGAAGAGCTGGTTCCTAGTATACACAGCTGCAGATGTGCATGGTCCCAGGCCACACCCCATGACTCCCAACAGAACAGCTCCATCTATATGTAGAACTAGGTATTGCAGGTAGTCTGGCTTCTCAGCATACAGTACCTGCAGTACCTAGCCCCACATACAGGTGGAGGTACTGCTAACTCGATACAGTGATTTTAATTGGCTAGTGTGCTTTGCTTTTTCAGTTGAATGAATCCATAGAGCTAAATCATAAAAAGTAAAGAAAAAAAAAAGTCACAGGCATTCGGAAGTCATGTAAATTAAAAAATTATTATGTCTTTAAGGGGTGATTTGTATGTATCTCATGCCCCTCTGATATACAAGGCTTACGGATATATATATATATATATATATATATATATATATATATATATATGGGTTCCACACACTAGATCGAATTTTCACTAATTTGAAATAGTGCATGGAATGCTCACTGCAGCAAAAGTGCACTAAATCGAAGGTGCACTTACACGAAGTTCAGTATAATGAATGGGTGTTGTACTGAACTTCCGTGCAGTACTCACAGACCTTAGGGTTAGGGCATGGGTCATAGTAACCATGATCTGTGCCCTAACCCTAAGGTCCATGATGACTGCAGTGCAGTGAAGGACATAGCAATGGGTTAGGGTAAGGGGATAGCTTTACTAACTATCCCCTTACCCTAACCCATGCCCTAACCCTAAGGTCAGTGACTATTGCACCATAGTGGAGGACATAGCTTGTTTTTATGTCCTCCACTGTGCTGTGGTATTTTTGGTGAAGTGCACTTAAGCAAAACTTTCACAGACGTGAGACTTCCTATTACAAGCTCGAAGTAGTGAACTTTCATTCTTGTAATAGGAATCCATATATATATATAGATATATATATATATATATATATATGTGTGTGTGTGTGTGTGTGTGTGTATACAATGTGTGAGTGTGTGTGTGTGTGTGTGTGTGTGTGTGTGTGTGTGTGTGTGTGTGTGTGTGTGTATACAGTGTGTGTGTGTGTGTGTGTGTGTGTGTGTGTGTGTGTGTGTGTGTGTGTGTGTGTGTGTGTGTGTGTGTGTGTGTGTGTGTGTGTGTGTGTGTGTGTGTGTGTGTGTGTGTGTGTGTGTGTGTGTGTGTGTGTGTGTATGTGTGTGTGTGTGTGTGTGTATATACAGTGTGTGTGTGTGTGTGTGTGTGTGTGTGTGTGTGTGTGTGTGTGTGTGTGTGTGTGTGTGTGTGTGTGTGTGTGTGTGTGTGTGTGTGTGTGTGTGTGTGTGTGTGTGTGTGTGTGTGCATGCATACTTTGAGAGATAAATAAAGATATGCATACAAATGCATGCATACAGTTATGAGTGTTTTTGCGCATATGAGGATGGGCACTTGATTGATTCACAAGTACAGAGATTATTAAAAAAAATTTAAAAAGGATCACTACACGGGGACAAACTGCTCAGAGACCATTAATAGATTAAAATTGTAGGACTGAAAATGTTGAACAATACTGTCACAGATTTTAATTTCCTTCTTGTTTTAAGTGTCTCAGTGCACATTTATCAAATCAATTTCCAGAAGGCAACAGTATAAAATATGGCAAAGTATTAGCAAGTCAGGAACATCCTGGGATGATGTAATCACAGATAGGATTCTGCATATCCACCTCAATATTTCTGCTTTGGGAAAAAGCAAGGAAGTAAGCATCTCGGTTGACATATAAGACAATGTTTTATGTCTTACCTGCCATAAATAACATTCACATTCACATCAAAGAGAAAATAAATGGTGATGACATTTCAGTATTGCATATATTTTGGCACATCATCCCGCATCCAGTCTCATGACAGAGAAGTAGTTGAAAGATAATTTGTTTACTGCTACTTAAATGTCAGTACATGCTTATGTTTCTGTTCCTTTCCTTTCAGAAATGAATCCTTAGTTACTGTGTTATAGTAATGCACTTCATAACCTTTTAAGCATTTAATATGAGGCTCCAGGAATCCTGTGCTGGCACTGATAACTAATGCTAAAGGAGGCAACAGTTAGACTTTTTTTATCATGGAGTAAAATCAAGGTTGTCTAAATATTTGCAATTCTTTATTTTGCTTTTAGAAGTATGTCTCTTTTAAATGTCCAGCAGTATTCAACCACACTGACCAGCACACTTCTCTTTTAATATATTTTGAGTGATGGGGTTCATAACAAATGCATACTAGCAAGTAGTTCTCTGTGAAAATGCTCTTAAATTAGTTTAAAAAATGTTGACTCAAAAGCCAAAATCATTGTTATGTAACTAAAAAAAGAGCAATATTTCCGAGTTAGAGTAAATTCAGTAAAAATCTTGTTGATAATTAAAATTACTTGGCATCTTGTGGGGAAGATTCAGAAGACATTTGGATTTTTGCAATGTTTTGTGAAGTGTGCTGATTAAAATAAATTGTATAATACTGTATGTTGTGATCCTTTGATTATTTTCGGAAGTTAATTATCAATTGAGAACGATTTGCAAGAATGTTTCACTTTGTAAGGTGAGGATTCTAAATTGTATGCAGAATCACAAAAATGTCATCTTACCTCATACAAACAGTACACACTATTTTGTGTAACTGGAGATGTATAACACTTAAAATGGGTTGTCAAAGATTGTTGTGTTATTTAATTTTGCATGCGCTGTCTTATAATTTTGCACGCTTACAATAATTTCATACATAACATATGACATCATCAGTGTGCCTTATGGCTTCACCATTGTGCTCATTTAGAGCCTCTTGTGAATGTAATACAACATGTTTCAGTTCCAAGTCACACATTTTCTGCACGCTTACAGCATTTCACACTAACAACACTAAATGACTTTGCTTGGATTTTGAGAAGACTTTGGCGCTGATGAATGCTTGTTTAAAATAACCAGCAGTCCTTCTCTTTCATCTCCTCTCATTCTCCTTCACCTCCTCTCATATGTGAAAAGAAGCAATACTGTAGCATGCTTTTCTACAAAACAACACAGTGACATATTTGTGGGCCTCTCCAATTACCCATTTTTTTCAAAACTCAATCATGAGCATTTTACATAATCCCAAGAAAGTGGTTTTGAAGCTCACTTACAATAAACATGCAAAGAATTTTTCTTTTCAAGTAAACATTAAGTTGAAAAACAAAAACAAAAGTCCACCAATGAACGCAGCCACAAGACTAAATAAACAAAACATAAATATTGATATAAATGACCAAAAACAGCTTAAAATTTGTTTAAAATGAATTATTCAACAAATAAAACAACTAGCAAGCCCTTTCATTCTATGATAAGAACTTCATCAGACCGAGGTTTACTAATAAAGCAATGTTTAAATAAGCACATAAAATCACATAACCCTTCCAGTTAATGAGTTAACCCTTTCCTTCTCAAAATTACTTTATAATGTTCCCTGTCATTCATTCCAGGCTACTAAATGCATTTAGTTTTATCTGACAACAATATTCTAACCAATCTAATGCATCTTCTGCATCCCATTTAATAATATAGTTGCTCACTTGATTAATAATAGAAAACTTACAATCAACTTTATTTGGATTATTAAAATGACTTTGATTTACAAGCCTAGCCAAAGCATTACTTAAATCCATTTTTTTCAACCACCCTCAAATGTTCATAAACTCTAGTATGAAACTCTTTAACCATTCTGACAATATAAAAGGCAGGATACTGACCACATAAGGCTAAGTACACAGCATATTTCAATCTACAGTTATAATTATTATATAATCTAATTTCATAATTTCTTGCTACAACATTTATTTTTTCTCCTACTAAGACCTATTTACAAAAATTACAACTAAAACATTTAAATATACCTTTATTTTGTTCTATGGTCTTCTGACTTTTAGTTTTATAAAAATGCTCTTAAATTCCTCCCCCATTTAGATACCAAATTGGGGCTTCACCTATAATATCTTTCAAGTCTTTAAGATTCATCAGGAATCTTTAATTATTCCTAACAATGCCTTTATACTATTTTCATGTACTGAGTTCTCCAGCAGACAAGCTAAGGAGAAATTTTTAGTATTAGTAGATATTTCCTCAAGCTACCTAGTAACTTTCTAATTTCAGCTCTAACAAAAATCATATATCATTTTTACAAGTAACTAAAAAAGCTTCTAATTCAGTTTTAAAGAAGTGCGCTGATGTTGTTTCATTGTATACTGTTATTCCTAATGCTGAGGGTTTGAAAGTAGCCAGCAAAGAAATTGGTGCTTCTAGACATTTTTCCAAAAACAAGTTAGGTTGTTTACTGAAGTTTTGGATGTGATTTTGGCATTCAATGTTTTTGAATTTGATAATCGTGTTTATAGGCAAGTTAATGGTGTGGTGATGGGGGGCCGTTATGGCTCCCAGCTATGCTAATTTGTTCATAACAGGCTGGGAAAAATAATATATTTATAAGTCAGATTTTTTTAAAATATGATGAAGTATATAAATGTTTTATTGATGATTTGTTCATTGTGTGGAATGGTGCTGAGAGTGTGCTTTTGGATCTTATGAATTATTTAAATAATGTGAATAATTTTTTTGAGTTTTAGCTAAAAATTAGATAAAGTATTAACTATTTAGATCTAACTGTATATAAGTCTGCCAACAAATTAAAGGTGTAGATACATAAAAATGAAATAATAGTTACTTTCACTTCAATGGTATGGATAATTTGAGCTTAAAGAAGAATATTATGAAAAGTCAGTTTACTAGAGAGAGTAAGTTAACAGATTACACCTATTATGTTAGAAAGGAATGCAAGGGTTTAAAAACTAAGTTTTATGAAAGAGGTTACCCTGATATAATAGTAAATAGTGCTATGAATGAAGTTAGTAATAAAAGGAAACAGTGCAATATGAGTTGTAGTTATGACATCACTAGAGAGTTTAAGGAAATATATACTAGTGCTAAAAATGTATCCTTAGCTTGCACGCTGGAGAACTCAGTAGATGAAATAGTATAAAAGGTATTGTTAGGAATAATTAGAGATCTCTGATAAATTTTAAGGATTAGAAGGATATTATAGGTGAAGCCCCAGTTTTTATATCTAAACAGGGAGGTATTTAAAAAAGTATTTTATAAAAGTAAAACTCAGAAGAGCATAACACAAAACAAAGGTATGCTTAAATGTTTTAGTTTTAATTATTGTAAATACATCTTAGTGGGAGAAAAAATAAATGTAACAAGAAATTATGAAATTAGATTTTACAATAATTACTGTAGACTGGAATATGGTATATACTTAGCTTTATGTGGCCAGTATCCTACCTTTTATATTGGTAGAATGCTTAGAGAGTTATAAACATTTGACAGGAGATTGAAAAAATGGATTAAAGTAATGTTCTGGCTGGACATGTAAATCAAAAGCATTTCAATAATGCAAATAAATTTGATTTTAAGTTTTCTATTATTGATCAAATGAGTAATTATATTACTAAATGGGATGAGGTAGATGAGTTAGATTGGTTGGGTCTATATTAAATCAACAAACACTTAAAAAAACAAACGCTGATTTAGCGACCCCATGTAAGCAAAAGCTTATAATCCCGAACACTTAGAACAGCAATTTTATTTCCCAGGGAAAATCACTGCTGTTCCAAAAAAGAAAAAACAAAACAAAAAAAAGCTTTAAAACATTACATAAAGTGGGGGCCTTTGCCTCTCACACCCCCTGACTGGGGGGGTCTGTTCCACCCCACATCCCCTACTTAAATATATCAACTCCAAGATCACACTACAGTGATGAAATGGCAAAATAACAAAGGCGGCAAAGCGATTTCTTTCCCAGGGAAAAGAATTTGCTTATATGCCATTTCGGTATTTTGCCATTTAGTGCTTTAAAGTTCGATCATATAATAGGGAACCGATTGGTTAGAATATTGTTGGAAGATAAAATTAAATGCATGTAATAGCCCTGCAATGAATGACAGGGAACATTATAAAGTAGTTTTGAGGAAAAAAGGGTTTACTCGTTAACTGGAAGGGTGTCATGATTTTATGTGTTTATTTAAAAGTTGACTGATTAGTACAACTTGGTCTGATGAAGTTCTTATCATAGAATGAAACAGCTTACAGGTTATTTTATTTGTTGAATAAAGTCATTTTAAGCTGTTTTTGACATTTTTTATTTATAAACATTAAGTTGGTCAGAAATAATGTATACATCTATTCTCCCTATGTGGTTTTATACCTAACTCTCAAATTATAACCACAACTTTTGTTTTATATGCTGATTTCACTGAAGCATGTATACAAACACAGTATATTTGTAAAGCAATACATGAAATAAAGCATATCTGGTATAACTCACTTTCATTCAGTATTTGCTGCCTTAGACAAACTGAAAATTGCACATTTTATTTTTGTCTGTGCACCCTGCCCAGAACAAATACATGAACTTTGCATTGCAATCATCTTTATTGCCAGCTACAAAATATGTACAATCATATAAATCATCAATAACAATTTATACATGGTCGATCATCTGAGTGACATGTAGAACCGGATTATGGTCAAATAGAGCCCTAGGCAGGGTAATGGATCAGGGATTCCCCCACACACAGTTTATATTTTTAATTCATTCAAAATAAAATATGGAAGCCCCCTAGCCAGTGCCCCCCAGATACTGGCCCTAGGCAACTGCGTAGGTTGCCTAGTGCTGGGTCCAGCTCTGCTGGTAAGTGTGCTCTCATACCACCTGCCTGTACTCTAAAAATAATTAGTAGCATGAAATACAAACTGCTCACTCCAGTAATCAGTTTACACTTTCAAGGGTAGCATCTGATATAATTCACTGCTACTCCAAACTAACAACTTCAGTTGTGCAGAAATTGGTTTTGAACTTCAGTTGTGCAACAGGTAGCACACTCACCTTTGGTGCAGAAGGCTGTAGTTCTATTCCCACACAAGGTAGATCAATTGCTGACACTGACCTATGTGTACTGTCCTTCAGATGAGATGTTAAACCAAGGCCCCATCTGCTTGGGTTGATGGTAATTCAGCTGGATGCAAAAGATCTTATGACACCTATCAAAAAGAGTAGGGGAAGTTCCCCAATGTCCTGGTCAAATTTCCCCTAGTACTGTAAATACCACCTTGGATCTACCCTGAAAAGAGATTACAACCCCAGTGGGTCTAACCTAGTCAACAAAGAATTGATAAATAATTAAATAGTTCTCTTGACCAAGGAAGGAAAAAAAGGGAGAAGACAGACTCTTATCAAAACTCTACTTACAAAACCTAATGTTATAGGTAGACAGGTGGGCTTCACAATTCTCTATGCCGAGAGATTGAAAATTCAAACAGCCTAGCCTTAAATACTAACTCTATCCTCCCACCTCCAAACTTAACTCATATCATGTACACTACCCTCCCCTTCTAGCTCCTAACTATCCCCACTACAAACCTATAAATTACTGCCTAACTAACCAAACTATCCTGCCATTTTCATATCGTATCATATTCTCACAACATTCAATCCCCACCCCTCACCCAGGGCATGCATTCAAGGACAAAAACATCTGCTTGGGGAAAATGATCTTTGCTTTATGGTATGCATTAGGAAGAGATATAGATACATAATACAGATATTAAAATATATCTACCTGACATTAGCAGCATCTGAAAAGTATCACACATTTTATTTCATATAGACTATATGTTTATTATTTTAGCTGATCTATTTCCATTTAAGCAAAGGATTACCTGAAGAAGGGACATAGAGAGAAAATTCTTTAGTGCAGTCATGCAAATCTGGAGCATTTCTCCCCGGGCCTCCGCTGAAAACAGGCCCTGTGGAACCTAGTTGGACTTTCCCGGTCAACAAATGATAAATAAAATAAAATAAAAAATAAAATAATGTATTATGGTACCTAATTAACCTGAGTAGTACATATTTAGGATGAAAGAGGATCTCAGAATATTTAGAGAAAACTCATGTGGATGCAGCAATGGCATGCAAATTCCAACAGCTGGTATTCAAAGACTAGAATTGAATTTCTGGCCTTGATGCTAATAATCAACACTGCACACCAATGTGATGGCATGCTGTGACCAGCCATCAATAATGTGATGTCTCCATTATCCGGGGTCAATAACTAAGAAACTTCAATCCTCACTAATGATTCCAGTGTGAGACTATCACTTAAACAGGAGTAATATTTCACAATTTCCCCTAAGAACACAACAGGAACACACTCTATAACCTGGGACTGGACTGCATTCTTCTGTCCACCCCTAACTTAACTCCTTATTACACACTACAGAGCAATGTGTCCCAGTTTAACACCTGTAACACACTCATGCTTAAATAAATGGAATCTCACACATCCAAACATTTCTGGGAAAGCCTGACACAGATTTCTAGCTGAGTCACTTCCCCCAAATGATACGGTAAAATGCTACCACCAATTAGAGTGTCTACATGGTCTTTCAAAAGGGTGTCCAATTATTAAAATTAGGTATTAAAACAAATGGTAGCAAATGACCTAAAGCAGCCAGGCGTTTGGAGTGGCCCAGAAATTATCAAAGCAGGTATAAGCACTCTTAAATCACTAAAGAATAAAAATATTTAATAATGAGCAAATGATTAAAAATGTAAAACAGTAATTTCAATAAAAAATATAAAACAGTAATTTCAATAAACAAACAGAATTCAGTCACCAGGAAAATGAAAGTCTAGAAATCCAAGATTTAGAAAAACCCTGACTAATTAGCTATAATGTCCTATCAAATTTGAGAACACTGTCCCTGATCTAAACTAAATATTACAACAGAGCAAAAGCAGGCTTACAGTTCTTGATGAGTCCTTTCGGTATCTACTGCTCAATACAACTGTGAACTCAACTGAGAACTCAACAACACAACTACTACAACTGACTTCTATTGTCTTTATCATGCTCTTTTATAAACTAGGTTAACTGTCTCAACTGTCCCACTTCTTATTTTCATTTCACAGTTTGAAAATCAGCAGACAGCTTTTTATAAAAGTTCTTTCCTGTCTTTCAGCCTCTGAAAGTCAACACAGATCAATTGGAAACATTCCAATGACATCATCTGTAGATCAGCTGACTCTGAGACAGTCTGCATTTAGAATCACCTTCACAAATATGTGCAGTTAGATATGTAACAGGACACCATTCAACTTTTAAAAAACATCTTCTACAAACAGTATTAATCAACATACAAGAACTTATTTACAATATCATAGGAAGTCATGCTGGCATATAATACACAATTAGTCCGAAGTTATATACAAAACTCCAGCCAGACATGCTAGCACAGATGACTGTGTCTAATTTCTTCACATTTCCCCCCATGACTCAAGCATGATTTTCAGGTGACCCATGAAAAATGATGCTTCAGGAAAATGGGTATGTCTGGGAATATATCAACACACACCTCTCCTGGGCAATCCATCTGCAGTGGCATTAATATCCTCACTGTTGTGTTGTATTGTCATGTCATATGCTTGCAACCCTAGACTCCACCTCATTAACTTGCCATTCTGCTTGCTGATTCTATTTAGCCTGTTAAAGGGTTATGATCTGTGAGTACGGTGAATTTTTCTCCATAAAGATAGGGCTACAACTTCTGCAATGCCCATAGTATGGCTAGACATTCCTTCTTCACAGCTGCATAACATTCTACCATAGGTTGAAGTCTATGGCTAAGATATACAACTGGGTGCTCTTCTCCTTCTGAGGTAACTTGGCTAAGTATAGCCCCCACCCGATAATGTAAAGCATCTACTTGCACAACAAATTATTTGCTATGCCCAATTCTGACTAACACAGGGCATCCTCCCAAAAATCTCTTTATGTTTTTGAAATGCCTGCTCAAGGTCTGTTGTCCACATTACCTTATCCAGTTTATTTTTCATAGTTAGGTCAGTAAGGGGTGCAGCTATTGTACTATAATTGGACACACATTTTTTATAGTACCTCACTGTCCCTAGAAATGCTCTCACTTACTTTTTAGTAACAAGAACTGGCCATGCTTGAATAACTTTCACTTTAACAGGCTCTGGCCTAATCTTACCACTCCTCACTCTGTGTCTTAAGTAAGTGACCTCTGCCATACACACCTAGTACTTACTGGATTTTATGGTTAACCTTACCTTTTTAAACTGGTCTGCAAATGCCCGTAGTGTAGTCTTTAATGTAGAGTTTAACCTCTCCATAAGACCATTCGTCTAGGGATGATAGAGGGTAGTCTTCAGATGTTTCACCCCACAATGCTTCCACAGACAAATCAGCAGGTCTGACATGAATTTGGTTCCTCGGTGAGTCAGTATCTCCCTTGGAAAAACTACTCTGCTGAAAATTTCTAGCAAAGCATTTGCCACCTTCCCTGCCCCAACAGACAACAAAGCTATCACTTCAGGGTATCTGGTACCATAATGCACTACCAACAGGATATATTTCTTCCTTATAGAACCTGGAGTACTCAGGGGTCCCACAGTATCCATGGCCATACTCTGAAATGGCTCTTGAATAATAGGCAAAGGCATTAACAGAGCCTTAACCTTGTCCCCTGCCTTGCCAACTTTTTGACACTGTTCACAAGTCCTACAATATCCAACCACATCCTTTGCAATCCCAGGCCAATAAAAATTCTGCATAATACATCTCTTACTACATTTTATATCTGTATAACCTGAAAAAGGGATGTTGCGTGCTATGGCTAAAAGTGGCAGATGGTAAGCTATAGGCACTACCAGCTGCTGTATTACCTCACCTTTTAGCCCCCTTCAGGAGTCCACTTTCTATACAACAAACTTTGTTCCAGTGTACAGACTCCCTTCTTCCTTGAGCCTCAGTTGCTTAATTAACCACCTCCCTCAAGCTCTGTAAGGTAGGGTCCATAAGTTGAGATTTTCTCAATTCTTCATTTGTGACCCTCCCCAACTCTCCTTCCACAAGAAGCCTAGTAACTTCCAACAGCTGTGCCTCACTGCCAATCTGGTTACTACCACTCACCTCTATTCTTGCAGTTACCGTGTCCAAGGGAACTTCAGTACCTACCAGCAACTGTGGCTCACTTTCATACTTAACTGCCACAGGATAGCTCCTTCTCTGAAACAGCCACCACACTAGTCCCAGCTTCAGATATGAAATCTGTCTGGGTTTCCCCCAGGCTAATGGACCTACATGCCTGTCTTCAAGCCTGACTACATGTCAGTGCATGCACATAAGGTACTGCATCATCAAAGTCATTCCCTATCAGGACATCCGCAGGAATATCCTCAAACACACCTACCTGCTTGCTTCCTCTTCCACCCTCCCAGTCAAGATGAACCCTAGCCAAAGGTATTTTGAATGGGGTCCCTCTCAGAGCTCTGACTAGAGTGGACTGTCCGAGCAAGTACTGCTCTTCTCCAAGCAGTGCAAGCCTCACAATGGTTATATCAGAAGGTGTTTATCTTTTAGCAGTGACCTGTTTACCATCTACTAACATAGGATATAAATACTGATGATAGTTCGGCACTCCTGTTCTTTCCAAACAACTTACCAGTGGCAATTTGTTATCCCCACTTGCTGGCTTCCACACCTTTTATTTCTCACCTTGTCTCGATGGACATTTAGCTGCTATGTGGCACCAGTGGTTACATTTGAAACATCTAATCCTTAAACATGTACTTGGACTAGAAGCTTCCCCTTTTACTGGTTTACTCTGTTGTAGTGGTTCAGACTGCACCCATGGGTCCCCTTATGTCCATGTGCTGCACTGGGTATCTCTTTCTTATGCACTGGTACGCTGTTTGCTAAGTAGAGATCCTCTTTTCTCTTCAACTCTTCCACAGAGTTACACTCTCAATCTGCTAACCAGATTATCATGTCATCAAGCAAAGTACTGAGCACTTTTTCCCTCACCAAAACATCTGCAAGTCCCTGAAAAGTGGTGGCTTGACACCCACTCACCCATCTGTGAAAATAAGTACTTAAATCAGCACTATAATCACGTACACCTTCATCTATGTTCACAATTTTTTTTTTCTATAAGCTTCAGGCGTTAGTTTAAAACAATCAATAAGACAGTGTTTTACTTTATCATAAGTCAAACAATCTACATCAGACAATGTTGACATGGCCTAATCAACTTTGCCATGGAGTAAGGGAGTCAGGAGCCGAACCCCGAGCTCACAGTCAACATCATATTATCTACATATCTACTCAAATATATGAAAACTATCACGATCATCATCTCTGTATTGAGGAAAACGTTTACTGACCTTTGCAGCTTCTGGGATCTGGTTATTCTCTTCCCCATTAGCCCCGTGCCCTTTTGAAGGGCGAGAAGCTGCACTTCATGCCGGTGCTGTCATTCATTTTCCTCAGTTTCTAAATGCCTCAGTCTCTCTGCTGATTCCAGTTCAAGTCATTTGGCCTCCAATTCATATTGATGTTGCTTCGCTTCAGCCTCTAGTTCATATCAATGCTGCATCTCCCTTTCTTCAGCCTCTAGTTCATATCACACTGCCTCTCCCTTTCTTCAGCCTCCAGTTCATATCAATGCTGCTTCTCCCTTTCCTCAGCATGCAAACATCACATCCTCTCCTCAGCCTCCAGGCACATTCTCTCTAACTTCAGACAGATTCTCAGGTCCTCTGAAGAAAATGTGAATTGTCCTGTCTTGGCAGGCTGCACATCCCCAATACCAAAATGGATAGCTTACAAACGGCATGTCTCATCTGAAGCTGCAACTATGGCTGAAATCATTGCTTCCTTAGTCAGGTTGGCATGCAGCAGTCCTCTGACTTTACACTCCTTGGCCAATTGGTTCTTTGCCAGCTTACTATAGTCTTCTACTGACATTGTTTACCTGCTGTCCCTGACTAACTAACTAAAAATAAATAAAACTGTTGTGGACTGAGATTCTGTATGTTTACCTTGTGGCTACCAAGAAAACACACTCTAATGACAACTACCCATAGGCTACTGAAATCCAATTAAATATCCCACTAAGCTGCCACCAAAAATGTGACATCCAATTAATATATCACCAAACAGCCATCAGTAATGTGACATCCACTACTATCTTGGGTCAGTAACTAAAGAACTTCAATCCACACTACTGGCTGAGTAATATTTCACAATTTCCCCTAAGAGCACAACCGGAACATGCTCTATAACCTGGGACTGGGTTGTAGTTGTATGCTTCTATCCACCCCTAAAGTAACTCCTTATTGCACACTCCAGAGCAATGTGCTCCAGATTAAGACCTCTGATACACTCACACTTAAATAAATTGGATCTCATACTTCCAAACACTTCTGGGAAAGCCTGACACAGATTTTCAGTGGTATCACTTCCTTAAATGATACAGTAAAATGCTGCCATGAACCAGAGCATCTACATGCCCTTTCAAAGAGGGTGTCCAATTATTAAAATTAGGTATTAAAGCAAATGGTAGCAAATTACCTAATATAGCCAGGCTTTTGGAGTGGCCTGGGAATTATTAAAGCAGGTATAAGCCCTCTCAAATCACTAAACACTACACCAATTCACTAGCCACAATGTAAGATAATAAAAGCATTTAATCTTCTTCTTCTTTCGTCTTTTCCTGGTTAGGGGTCACCACAGCGGATCACCTTGTCTGCACATTGATTGGCAGTGGAGTTTTATGGTGTCAAGTTGCCAGCCCGGCGCCCAACCTTCCACAGAAGGCACACTCACACACACACCTAGGGCCAATTTAGAGTGTCCAATCCACCTGCAGCATGTCTTTGGGATGTGGGAGGAAACTGGAGCACCCGGAGGAAACCCACGCGACCACAGGGAGGACATGCAGACTCCGCACAGAAGGCACCCCAGCCAAGGATCGAACTGGAGAACCTCTTGCTGTGAGGCGGCAATGCTAACCACTGCACCACCGTGGCCGCCCCAATAAAAGCATTTAATATAATGAGCAAAATGATTAAAAAATATAAAACAGCAATTTCAATAAGCAAACAGAATTCTGTCACCAGGAAAATGAAATTAATACTGAAGGACAGAAATCCAACATTTACAAAAACCCTGACTAATTAGCTATAATTTCTCATCTAACTGAGGAAGTCCCTGATTTAAACTAATTATTACAACAGAGCAAAGGCAAGTTTACAGTTCTTGGTGAGACCTTTGGGTATCCACTGTTCAGTACAGCTGTGAACTCAACTGATAACTCATCTCAACTGAACTCAGCCACACAACTACTACAACTGACTTCAACTGTCTTCAGCAGGCTCTTTTAAGACCAGGTTAACTGTCTTAGGTTTGCCAGTTCTTATTTTCATTTCATTGTTTGAAAATCAACAGACAGCTGTTTATTAAAGTTCCTTCCTGCCTTTCAGTCTCTAAAAATAAACACAAAACAACTGGAAACATTCCAATGACAACATCTGCATATCAGCTGTCTCTGAGACAGTCTGCATTTAGAATCACCTTCACAAATATGTGCAGTTAGATATGTAACAGAACACTGTTCAACTTTAAAAAAACATCCTGTACAGAGTATTAATCAACATACAAGAACTTATTTACAATATCATAACTAGTCATGCTGGCATATAATGCACAAGTTAGTCTGAAATTATGTACAAAACTCCAGCCAGACATGCTAGCACAGATGACGGTGTCTAATTTCTTCACACATACCTACTCCAATCTAATAACACTTTATGGAAGTTAATAATTATGACTCGCAGGATATAATATTTATATATTTGAAAAAGTGTTCTCAGCATTCAGGGCAGGTGTTAAATATTTGTTTGTCACAACTAAGACTCTTCTCCCTTTCTTGAACTGCTGAAGGCCACACCTGGGAATATGTTTTATTGTAGTTATTAGTTAGAAGGACAGATAAAATGGTGGTCTGTCTGTATAATGAGCAAGTGGTAGTATCATGGAATGACATTCTCTGGTGGAGTCAGAGATGGCAATAAAATGGCAGTATTCAAGAATGAATGTGATATATAAAAAGAGTTGTTAAAAAGTAAAGGAGTGGTCATAAAGCTGTTATGATATGCTATAACTATAATGGTAGTAAAACTACTAGCAGGCTAGTCTGACCATGCTATCATGCATGGTAGAAGGCTTTACACCTTCATTACAAACCCTAATGTAATGCAGCCATCACTATACATGCATGAGTATGGAACTAATATCCTGATACTCTATCACTTTTGTGTGCAGCGTTCTGGTAATAGTGAATGTTTTAAGACTTTTTATGTTTTTCTAAAGAATCTGTAGCTTCAAGCTCCACAGGAAAATAATGTAATTTGTTCTTTGTAGTACACACTGCACAATGTTTTAGGACAAATGGCAAAATTATTTTACTTTCAGTAAAGAGCACTTATCTAATGTACTCTTCTTTAAAAATATCATTGCAGTGCAATCTATTTGTGTAGCAAATCACAACACAATTAAAAAATTTTACAGAATAAGTGATTAAAAGAAAAAATATAGAAATCTGCTGAAGTGGTATTAGGTCTATCCTAAAAATATGGTTCAGTATATAGTTTGTAGCTTCAATAAAAACCAAAACAAAATGAGGAAAATTAATTAGGACACAGATTGCATCTCATTTTCTTAATAGGTTGTACTTTGTTTCAGCTTTATATACAACTGATCAAAAGTAATGTGAAACACTGACGGGATTTTGTTCTTCTTCCCTTGGAAAGCATATTCTTTTAATGATCATAAACTGTCATTCTGTGATCTGTGCACATCTAAGATCTGTCTAGACAGATTTTGTTAAGGGCAAGAACAAGACAGCTTTAATCCTTTACAAGTTATGATGGGCATTGCAGACCTTATATGAACTTGGCCCCATGAAATGTATGCGAACTGAAAGAAATGTGGCCAGTTAATTATTGCAGGTCTGCTTAACCTCATTCCAAGGTCACGGATACCCAGACATGTGACCTCACAAGTCATTTTCATACCAGGTAAGAAGGTGGGTTTCCTTGTGGTATCAAAAGGCAAACAATGCTTTTTATCAGGTTTATATTTCCTAATGTTATGTGTTCAGACAAAAGTATTGTGATCTGTAGTCTGAGAAAAATAAGAAAGATGTGCACCCCAACCAATAACTGCACTGTTACTTATAGGTCACCATTTTATCATAGCTTGGGCCTTTGTCTTCATTATGAACCTTGTAACTACATATATACAGTTTATTTATTTATTTGTTAACCAGAAAAGTGACCTGATCTTTCACAGACACTTTTTAGCTACAACCTGGACCAAAAGAACAAGGATAAATATAACATCTATATGGGCAGTTGAGTGTAGCCAACTGGCAGTCAACATTTTTTGAAATGGGTGCAAACTATAGTACCTAGAGAAAAGACACAGCGACAGGAAGACCATGAAAAAGTCATGCAGACAGTGATTGGATATCAGGACTCCCCTGAAGTATGAGACAAAGATTTCACCAGTGAGCCAACAATTTTTTTAACTTTGCAATTTTTTTAACTTTGAAAATTAGAAAATTAGGAATTCAGAAGACATATTTCACTGAAGATGAACCAGGATGCACTAAACCAAAAAAGATATGCTGCTTTTACCCTTGAGAAGGAGATGAGATGGATTATTAGGTGTAGGGCGGATAAGCCCCCAGGTATCAATGACAAGGTGCATATAGCACCCGTTTTGAGGAAAAGGAGATGCTATAGACCTCATTAATATGTCTACAACACCACTCGCATTATTAATTTATGTGTTGTTTTAATTGTACATTTAATGTATATTTTATAGGGATTTTCATAGGTGATGTTGTGAATTGATTTGGTCCTTTAGCGCTTTAACTTTTTAATCGTTTGTAATTAGGGAATGATTCTGATATGCACATGATATTTTTTAACCAATGGCTTGGATTTATTATGTATTTAAGATGTGGATAGATGTAATATGTTCATACTGTCTGAAGAAGCCTCTGGGTGAAAGCGCTAACAGTTTTTGTATCAATAAATTGTCCTTGTTTCACGACAGCTACGTTCATTATATTTTTGTGAGTTTGCGAATGAACTGCAGTTGGACTTATTTGCTTTGAGTATTATTGAGATTCAACCATTTGACCCAGCGCATGGTGTTCTTTTTTATTATTTGTTATATTACTACCATTGTCATAGCTGGGTCTTGGCTCCGTTGTCTTGGTGTGTATTTTATTCTTCTTTTTTATCACTGAAAATGTGTTTAACAAGATAAAAAAAAAATACTCAGATAAAATTTACAGAAAAATTTAAGCAGAATGAAAATATTTGGTTTAGCTGAACCAATACGTAGCACTTGATGAAATGCACTAAACCAGACAGCTGGGTGATTGTGCTGTCACATAAATATACGTTTACCCTGGTCTCAAATTACCGAAGTGAAAAGTTTGCAAAGGGTTGACAATGTATACGTGTACACTCACCAAAATCATACCAAGCTGGAAAATTCATCCTAAAGTCATTTACTGACAGACCTATAAGCTTGACTAATCTTATATGTAAGGCCATGTGAACACTATTCATGCATCTGATAAGTAATGACACAGGAGACCACCAAACACTGAATCCAACCCAATTCGGCATTGTCAAGGGTAGGTCATGCTTACTGAATTTGATGTATTTTTTAATAAAGTCACTAAGGCCATAAATGAGGGTAAAACAGTACATACTGCCTACCTTGACCTGGCCAAGACACTTAACACAATTCTCCACTCAGGAATTATAAGTAAACTCACAAAACTGGGCATACATATCTATATCATCAGATGGATCGTCAATTAGCTCATGGACAGGATACGTGGTTAAAGTGTGTGAATCCAGATCCAGCAAGAGACCAGTTACTAATGGTATTCCACAGGGCTCAGTACTGGGACAAGACCAGTTACTCGTGGTGTGCTACAGGGCTCAGTACTGGGACCAAACCAGTTACTAATGGTATGCCACAGGGCGCAGTACTGGGACCAGACCAGTTACTAGTGGTGTGCTACAGGGATCACTACTAAGACCAGACCAGTTACTAATGGTATGCCACAGGGCTCAGTACTGGGACCAGACCAGTTACTAGTGGTGTGCTACAGGGCTCAGGACTGAGACCAGACCAGTTACTAATGGTATGCCACAGGGCTCAGTACTGGGACCAGACCAGTTACTAATGGTGTGCCACAGGGCTTAGTACTGGGACCAGACCAGTTACTAATGGTGTGCCACATGGCTCAGTACTTGGACCAGAACAGTTACTAATGGTGTGCCACAGGGCTCAGTACTGGGAACAGACCAGTTACTAATGGTGTGTCAGAGAGCTCAGTACTGGGACCACACCAGTTACTAATGGTGTGCCACAGGGCTCAGTACTGGGGCCAGACCAGTTACTGGTGGTATGCCACAGGGCTCAGTACTGGGACCAGACCAGTTAATAGTGGTGTGGCACAGGACTCAGTACTAGGACCAGACCAGCTACTAATGGTGTGCCACAGGGCTCAGTACTGGGACCAGAACGGTTACTAATGGTGTGAAACAGGGCTCAGTACTCGGACCAGACCAGTTACTAATGGTGTGTCACAGGGCTCAGTACTGCGACCAGACCAGTTATTAATGGTACAACACAGGGCTCAGTACTGGGACCGGACCACTTACTGGTGTTGTGCCACAGGGCTCAGTGCTGGGACCAGACCAGTTACTAGTGGTGTGCCACAGGACTCAGTACTAGGACCAGACCAGCTACTAATGGTATGCCACAGGGCTCAGTACTGGGACCAGACCAGGTACTAATGGTGTGCCACAGGGCTCTGTACAGGAACCAGACAAGTTACTAATGGTATGCCACAGGGGTCAGTAATGGGACCAGATCAATTACTAATGGTATGCCACAGAGCTCAGTACTGGGATCAGACTACTAACTAGTGGTGTGCTACAGGGCTCAGTACTAGGACTAGACCAGTTACTAATGGTGTGCCACAGGGCTCAGTACTGAGACCAGACCAGTTACTAGTGGTGTACTACAGGGCTCAGTACTGGGACCAGACCAGTTACTAGTGGTATGCCATAGGGCTCTGTACTGGGACCAGACCAGTTACTAATGGTATGCCACAGGCCTCAGTACTGGGACCACTCCTTTTCAGAATGTACTTCTCTGAAGTCAATGCAAATGTTGAAGGTCTCTGGATGGCAATGTATGCAAGCTTTGGGCAATCACTAAATCCCACAATGATACAGATATCTTTCAGGATGGTTTAGATCAGACAAAGGATTGGTCAGAACCATGGCCTAAAACTAAATGCAAGAAATATCCTTTGGGAAGTCAAATACCCTTGTGAATTACAACATCAATAGCAGACCTCTAACAGTAGACTGAGAGTTGAGATATCTAGGTACACAGATAGATAGTAGCCTGAACTTTGACTACCATGTGTCCACAGTGGTGAAGAAGTTCTTTTATGTGGCACAACTTATAAGTAAAGGTATGGCATTCAGATCCAATTAAATTATAGTCCCAACCTCATTATACCAATATTCCAGTACAATGTGCCATTTGGCATGTACTTGACTAGGCCCTTACAACAACTGGAGAAACCTCAGAGGTTCCTCACAATGAAAATACAGGGTGTAAACAGCATGTCCTATGTGGGTAGACTAAAAGCCCTATCCCTTTACTCTGTCTCCTATTGACTATTAAGGAGTGACCTATATCTGACCTACAAGGTACTTACAAATCCAGCCTGGATGGAGTTGCTACATATCCACAAGTCAAACAGCACAAAGGTCATCCTATCTAAACATCTAAATGTAGTCACCAACTCAAACAAAATACCCTGGAGAGACAGATATATTTCATAGGATCATAGGATCATAGGAGGTTACTAGGCTATTGACCCTGAGGCTCTTATAAGCCTAGCCAAGATTTTAGCCCATGTTTAGACAAGTCAGCACCCAATGCCCCTGTAGAGCAGGGACACGGGTAAAATCCCAGGGGTATATTTTCTGTTTCCCATGCAGTTATCCAGGTTGCACTTAAAAAGCGGTAAAGAGGTAGTCTGCTTGACATGGTGAGGGAGTCTATTCCATAGATGGGGGAGTCTCTGGGACACAAATCTGTCCTGCCAAGTCCTATTGATGTCACAGAGCAGGTTGAGGCTGCATGTGAGTTACTCGAGTGGGGCTTGACTTGCAGATATGCAGCAGTCCCATCAAGGTGGGGTCAGTGATCACCTTGTATGCCAGACAGAGGTCAGTTCTGAATCATCTGTATGAAACTGAGTAGCGGGACAGGGCTTTTGGCCTGTCTGTATATGGTAGATGTTTGAGGCCCTGGATTCTCCTGGTGAGGAACCTCTGTGGTCTCTTCAGCTGCTGCATGTGCTTTGCGAGGTACATGCTGAAAGGGGCATTGTACTCAATAATGGGCCTTATAAGAGAAGAATACAGGTATGTTATAACCTCCTTGTCCCTGGATGAGATACCCTTACTTATGAGGTGGGCCATGTAGAAGGCTTTCTGTACAATGGAAGCAACATGGTGGTCAAAAGTCAGGTTTCTATCAACCTGGGTGACCAAATCCCTGATGACTGATTGTGTGCTTAGGACATTGTTAATAACGTGATAATTTGTGGGTACATCACTCTCCCCAAAGGGGATGATGATGTATTTTTTGGTATTCAACTTGAGGCCATGTTTCTGGCACCAGTCATTTGTCTGAGTGAGACCCTCTTGGAGGATGTCTACATTACTAGAGGAACTGATGACAGCACCCAGCTTGCAGTCATCTGCAGACTTGGTCAGCCATAGCCCACTAGTTTTGGCCTGCACCTCAGAAAAGTATATCCCAAATAACAGAGGCCCCAAGACCAAACCCTGGGGTACACCACTTGTTATGGGTCTACTGCTCAAGGTGGCTTTCCCTATTTTGGCTAGGTGGGTTTTATCAGTGAGCCAGTTTGCTACCCATCTGGTAACATATGGATTGATGCCTAGTTGAGAGAGGTTATCTATTATACCCAAGTGGGGAGTAGTGTCAAAGTCTTTGGCCAGGTCAAGGTAGGTGGTGTGCACCATTTTCCCCTCATCCATGGCTTTGGTGACTGTCTCAAAAAAGTCGACCAAATTTAACAGACATGACCTCCCTTTGACAAAGCTAAACTTTGTGGGATCAAATGTTTGGAGGTTGCCAATATCCATTAACTCATTAACAGCCGAGTGCTCCTCCAGGCGCCTTCTGCAGTTAACCCCTACTGCTCCTCCAGGCGCCTTGTGCAGTTAACCCCTACTGCTCCTCCAGGCGCCTTCTGCAGTTAACCCCTACTGCTCCTCCAGGCGCCTTCTGCAGTTAACCCCTACTGCTCCTCCAGGCGCCTTCTGCAGTTAACCCCTACTGCTCCTCCAGGCGCCTTCTGCAGTTAACCCCAACTGCTCCTCCAGGCGCCTTCTGCCGTTAACCCCTACTGCTCCTCCAGGCGCCTTCTGCAGTTAACCCCTACTGCTCCTCCAGGCGCCTTCTGCAGTTAACCCCTACTGCTCCTCCAGGCGCCTTCTGCAGTTAACCCCTACTGCTCCTCCAGGCGCCTTCTGCAGTTAACCCATACTGCTCCTCTAGGCGTCAAATATGGATTGTTCATATTTGCATTAATAATTCCAAAACCATGTTACTTATAAGGTACCAGGATATTTTGTCTTGAGCCATATGTGATGGCAAACAAAACTCTATTGATATTTGACCTCTTTCAATGAGAGTTTTCTAGAACTCTAAGGTGATAACTTAGCTTTTAAAGGCTTAAGCCACGCCCACTAGGGGTTAAAGGTGCACACTCAAAAGAGCTGCTCTGGAGTGAATGAGTTGTGGTCCATGAAAATCTGTTCCATGGCTTTACAGATCAGGCTAGTTAGGCTGATGGGTCTATATCAGTGGATGTTCCACCTTTGTGTAAAGGGATGACAGTGGCTGTCTTCCACTCAGCTAGTACTCAGGCTTTGGTTGAATAGTGCACCTAATGGTGCTGCACGTTCCTGCCTGAGTTCACAGAGGATGCAGCCTGGTATGTTATCTGGTCCCATGGAGACTGTACTTTTTGTCTTTGAGAAAGCAGTGATGACATGTTCCTTAGATATAAGGGGAAGGGGGCAGGTACTGGGGATGCCCTGATTTACTGATGGGGGGACAGAGGGGAGATGATCTATCAGCCAGCATGTTTGCTATATCTATGGCATTTGTATATGTGGTGTCCTTGACCACCAGTTCTGAGCAGATCTGGGTGTTTCCTTTGAGGTTGCAGACATATGTGAAGAAGGCCTTATGATTGTCTCTAGTAGATGTGGCCAATTTGGACTCAAAGTTTGCTTTGTAGGATTTCACTGGAGCTCTTATTTGCTTTATCAGGCTAAGTAGACATGGTTTCCAATTGGTCACCTGCTCCTTCTTGGTCTGTGAAAGCAATTTTTTTATTTTGTTTTAGAGTTTATTTTTTCAGATGAACACTTGACAGGTTTACTCTTCTTTGCGGATGATGATTTAGTCCTGTCAGGTATTCCTGATTCAATACATCTATATAAATGCTCATATAGTGCTTTGGTGTAGTTTTGGATATTGGTGCCAGTTTCTACAAAGGGGGATGGGGCTGTGAAGCTGTTTATACCACCCCTCAGGAGGCTGTAATCAGTGTTGGAGAAGTTTTTATGTCTGATCCTAACTAGAGGCAGATTGGGGAGATGGTGACTTTGAAAGTGACCACTTTATGATCGGATCTTATCAGGGAGGATAGTACTATAGGGATGCTGCAGTGTTTACTCTGTTGTACAGGCTTGAAAATACTAGGCCTTCTAAGAAGCATTTCATCCTTCCAGACATCATTGTCTGTCCAGTGTATAATTACTCATGTTGGTTATTACAAAGTCCAAGACATTATCACCTCTTGTGGGAATATCAACAAGCTGTTCCAATGCATTTGCATTGACAAAATCGAGGAATCTCTGGGCATTTGTGCTCTGGCATGAATAGTTCTTCCAATCTGTTTGGGAAGTTAAAGTCACCCAGGATCAGGGTAAAGGTTTGAATCTTGATAGATTCAAACAGGTCTAAATAGGCTGATTGGGCATCTTGAGTCAGATTTGGGGGCCAGTAGCTAGGTATGATTTGAATAAGGGTCTTGTTAATGGTTAATGGCACCTGAAGTGTCTCCTGTGCATCATACTGTTTGACCAGCCTGGAGGTGTGTATGTCTTTAATGTATATTGAAACTCCACCTCCTTTTGCTTTACTGCCCACAGTTTGGGGTCTGAATGTATGATAGGATGAGTAACCAGGTAAGGCTGGGGTGCTCTCAGCAGCTTTGAAACAGATTTCTGTGACTGCACAGATGTCAGCATTTTCCAGGGTTAGGAATGTTTACAATGTGTGCAGTTTCATGTTTAGACTCCTAGCGTTTAGCAGCATGACTTTTAATTTGCATTTTGTTGACATTTTTATGTCGGTTTTATCGAACTCAGGACTTTTCCTTAAATAGACACTACGGGGGAGGCAAAAGCCTTTGCCAGAAGCCTGAAGCCCAAGTGAGACAGATGCAGGCTATCTCTGGCAAAGCATCATGGTCTGTCGATCATATCTTCCCAGGCTGTCAGGTACCGGATCACCCTGGAATGACAACAGAAACTAAGCCAATTGCTAAAGTCAATCATTTTGTGTTTGTATTGGGGTATCATTCTGGGTGACGGTAGGATGCTGCGGCGAGGGACACACCTGCCTGGGACACATAATCAGTGAGCTCAAGCATGTCTCCCTTCATATAGCTACATTTATTTAACAGAAACCTTACATAAGCACTTTCATCTCGCTGAAGGAGACTTCTTCAGAACAAAATAAATCAGCAAACATCCATTTTTATATATACATTCAATGATTGGTTAATTAGATAATTAATACACTAAATATCAGTTCAGTTAAAAGCACAGAGTCATTGAAAAATTAAGTTACCAGCCACAGTACAAAAATAAATAATGTAAAAATTTATAACCTTCACTTTGGTAATATAAAAATAATTTAATTCTATTAGCTCTATCTTTTAGTAATGGTTTAGTGGATAGGGCATCGTTTAATTGGGGGGAGGGGGTGTTCGCAACTAATCTTAGCTGCCACTGCATTTCTTTCTTGTTCAATAGATTTTTCCACTCATCACCCCTGGGAGTCACTGTGACAACATCAAGAATCCCAAATTTAAATTGTGAAAAACCAATACATAAAATAGGTTCATAGGTTCATAGGTTCATACTAGGCTATCTGCCCTAGGGCATTTATAAGCCTAGCCAGAATGTGTTTGGCTTTCGCCACCCATTTTAAATTTATTTTGCTATGCCCTTATTCGAGGTTAGTATACTGTGCCTCTGTCTAACAGTGACACAGAACTGATACCCAGGGTAAACCTACGATCTCCCATCCACTCATCAAGATTTCTCTTGAAGAGAGTCAATGAGGGACTCTGCCTAACCTGGACTGGGATTTTATTCCATAGTGAAGGGAGCCTCTGGGTTATGAATCTGTCCCTCCAGCATGTCTTATTTATTTCAGTGCTGAGGTTCAAGTCTCTCAAGCGCTTAGCTCGATGGGATTTGGATTTTCTGAGGTGCAGCATGTCCATTAATTCCGGGATGGACATGGCTTTATACGTCAGGCACAGATCGCCTCTGAACAGGAGGTATGCCACTGAGTAGAGCTGGAGTTTCTTTAACCGGGCAGCATATGGCATCTGTTTGAGCCCTTTGATCCTCTTGGTGAGGTACTTTTGGGGTCTTTCCAGTTGCCGCAGGTGTCTGGTAAGGTACATCCCAAAAGGGGCATTGTACTCAATTATGGGCCTGATGAGGGATGAGTAAAGAGGCACGATGACCTACTCTGATCTAGATGTGAATCCCTTCATGATTAGGTGGGCTATATAAAATGTTTTTCTAACCACTTTGGCCACGTGGTTGTCAAATGAGAGATTGCTATCAACTTGGGTCCCCAGGTCCCTAATTACTTCTTCTGTACTTAATGGATTACCACCTATGTGGTTATTTGTGGGCACTTTGTTTTTGCCAAAGGGGATGACTATACACTTTTTGGCATTTAGCTTGAGGCCATGGCTCTGGCACCAGTTGTCTGTTTCTATGAGGTCCTTTTGGAGGATGCTTGTGTAGGCTGGAGAGTCGATTATGGCGCCCAGTTTGCAGTCATCTGCGAACTTGGTCAGCCACAGTCCTTCCGTGTTGGCCTGTACCTCCAAGAAATACATACCAAACAAGAGAGGTCCCAGGACTGAGCCTTGTAGAATGTTTATATAATGCATTTTTGTCCTTCTTATTTTTAATGTCATTGGCATGTTCATATATTCTATTATGTAGGGCACATTCTGTTTTCCCCACATAGTATGCCATACATGCCACAAGGTATGCCAAGTATACCACATGTACTATGTGGCAATTGCCCTTCATGAGACTTTTCATAACAATAGGTAGGTAGATTTCACCCAATCTACTAGTGTAACTACACTGGGTACATCTACCATAGGTGGTGGTTCCTGAGGTAGAATATTTGTCATTTTGGATCTTATTTTCCATGTAAAATTTCAAGTTCCTACCTACCTTGTTGACAAATATGGGCTGGGTACCCACTATTTGATTAATCTGCTTGTCTACCTTAAAAATATTCCAATTATTACATATAATATTTCTTATTTGACGTGATATAGCACTATATTGTATAGTACAAGCTCTTTCATAAATAGAGGGATGATTCTTAACAACTAAATTTGTATGACTACCTGCTCCTAATAAGGGCTTATATCTCTTACCCCATTCTCTACGGACTCCATTTAAAAAATTTATAACTAATTTCTTAGGATATCCTCTCTCTTCAAACATATTTTGTAACCCCTGAAATTCTGCTAGTATATCCTCATAGACAGACGTCATGCCTGCTATTCTGATAGCCTGTCCCTTTCTCAAGCTTTTCTTTTGTGTGAGAGGGTGATTGCTGTCAAAATGCCAATATGCATTACAGAAGGTATCCTTTCTATATATGTTAGATTTAAATCCATCCAATGCATGGGAAATGGTAACATCTAGATAGTGAATACTAGCTGGATGCTGGGTATATGTAAATTTCAGAAAGGAGGTAGTTTGTTTGTGTCTTTCAGTTAGGGGTTGCCACACCGGAACTCCGGTCCGCTAATGATTGGTAGTTGATTTTTACGTGCCAAGTTACCAGCCCTGACGCACAACCTTCAACGAAGGTACGCCCATTCACGCATGTCTCCACGCAGAAGACGCTCTAGCTGAGAATCGAACCGGACAGCATCTTACTGTGAGGCGACAACGCTACCGCAGCACCACCACCGCTCAGAAAGGGGACAGTAGCATTTAAATATTCAGTAAATGTTGGCAGAATTTCATGCATACCCTGCCACAGAATAAAAATGTCATCCAAAAAAATGAATATAGAGTTCAATGTGTTGTTGATAGCTACTCTTGAATACCAAGCAATACCAAATTAGCATGTACAGGGGTGCAGGCAGCACCCATGGCTACTCCAGTAAGTTGATGAAAGTATTGCCCTTCAAAATATAAAAAATTATTTTCTAAAATTAAGGCCATTAATTCTGTCAACAAACATATTTTCTCATGAGAATAATCTGAAAATTGCCTAAGAACTGTTTCAAAAATTTCCAGACCTTCTTGTGTAGGTATACAAGTGAATAGGTCCTTGACATGTATAGCAAGGAAGATAATATCATTGGACCAAATATTTGAAGTTAATTGTCCAAGGAATTCCCAAGAATCTTTAACTAGATGGGTAACTTTCTCAACAATAGGTTTAACCATTCTATCAACGTATATAGCTATAGCTTGCGTCTTCAAACCACCCAACAGGTCGGAAAGGGGGATGTTCTATATTTTTATGAATTTTGCGGATTCCGAAGATGGTAGGTATAACTGGAGGTGATCCGTTGGTCCAACAGGTATTCTTCCAGGTATGAATCTATACGTTGATAGGCAATATTAATCTGATTTTTGGATATCTGGGTGTAATTTTCTTCGTTGAATAATAGAGATTATAAAGTAGAATGGACTGCGCTATCTTCTCTTAACAACAAAATAAGAGGGAACGCAGTATCAGACATTTTTTAATAGACAGTTGGTTATGAATTAAAGTTTTTAGACATATATTTAATATACTATTTATGTATTTATTATAAAATAGAGGTTATTTTTTATTATTTTTTATTTTATAAAGTGATAGAATAATGAGCTTATGAATTGTCAGTATTGAATATATTATTTACATGATTCGGACTTTGGGAGCTAACACAGGAAATGTTCAAACACATTATATGTTCAAACATATTTTATTATATTATAATAACAGACATATTTTAATAGTATTTGATTGATTCAAAAAAAGCATTATGATTTATATTTAGTTAATAAACAACAATTTAATAGTATATTATATAGTAAGGATTTATATGATGAATATAGCTTTAAGCCTGTAACAGAGGAATGTTGTTTCACGCCAAAAAAGTTATTTAAATTGTCAATTGGAAATGTTTCTTTGTTCTGATGAAGTCTACTAGCTAGGTGAAAGTGCTAAACCGTGTATTATGTGGATTATTTGTTTATCATTGTGAGTGTTTCATTGTAAGTGATTCATTAAAGCCTTGGCTGTTAATACTGTGGATACTGCGTTCCCTCTTATTTTGTTGTTAAGAGAAGATAGCGCAGTCCATTCTACTTTATAGTTTGTTTTCTCTCGCAACTTTTACTTCAGAAATAATAGAGATTGCATGACACTGCAAGAAATCTGTACTATTATATAAAATAATACCACCTCCTTTATCTGGAGTCATAATACGTATATTGGGGTCTTTCCTGAGTTGATTCATGAGTGCTTGTTCCTCTAAAGTCAAAGTTGTAGAAATCCTATTATGCTGTGCCCATAATTGGTATACTTCATCCATTACCACCTTTTCAAATATATCCACTAAGGGATGTTGTACAGGGTTGAAAATACTAGGCCTTCTAAGAAGCATTTCATCCTTCCAGACATCGTCTGTCCAGTGTATAGGCTGGGAGAAATACCATTTTAAATTCAATTTCCTAGTAAATAAGAAAAATTCTGAAAAAATATCAGCTAAATCTATGTGTTGATGGGGCACATATTTAAAGCCCTTTGAAAATAAAGAAAAATATACAGGAGTTATTTGACAATCTGTGTAGTTGTATATCTCAAATCCCTGATATTCATGTACTATACTTGAATACTGATTAGGGTGTAAAGTGTAATAAAATTAGTTCAATACCCACTCCATCGATAAATGCCTTGCTTCTGTGGATATACCCTGTAGGTATTGACTTCTTGATTGTTCTGTAACTGTATGTTGGCTATTCTTTTGGAGCACCTGAAGGGGGATCCTCCAGTAAATATATTGTTATCCTGTTCAAATATTTCAACCATTTCTCTTTCTTCTCCCTGATAGTGTTGATTGTCATTACTATAACTCTTACCCCTATCAAGAGAGGGTAACTTGGGCAGAGCCTAGATAGCAAACAGATGGGCAGCATTTTTTAGAGCTCCACAAAACAGTACTAGAAAACAGGGAAAAACTATTTTCATTAACCAGAAATAGGAAAAAAAAATATTAAGAAACTTAAGAACTACAACTCTACCAAATTTCAAGAAATATTATTGAGTTTTTCCTGTCACTAAAAGAAATACTGCAGCAACAACAAAGTAAATTACTTGTTATGGCGACATCACTAAATGACATAGATGGAAGACTCAAAGAAGAGGAAAATCAGATGAATTCTTACTTCACCAAAGTAACTGGCTACTTAATAAAGTGGATGATTTAGAGAACAGGGAGAGGAGAACTAATTTAAGAATATTTGGCCTTCCAAAAAAAAAACTGAGGGAGAAGACATCATCACCTTTTCGAATTCCTGGCTTCTTGATGTGCTTGATTTAAAAGATGGATTATCCAATGGAATAGAAAGAGCTCACAGAGCCATAGGAAAATCTATACCCTCTTCACCTAATGCACCACCAAGATCAATTGTGGTAAAGTTCCTGTCCTTCTTGGATAAAGAGCTCATTTTAAAAACAGCCTGGAGGAAAAGTCCCATAACATATAAACAGAGTCAGATCAGATTTGACTTAGATTATTCTGCAAAAGTGTTAGAAACAAGGAAACAAAACTTGGCCATTAGTGAAACTTCTCAAACAAAATAAAATAAAAGTTCAGATGGTATATCCTGCTAGAATCAGAATTTTCTATTCAAATGACTTGAGAACCATTAACACCATTGAAGAAGCTTCTGCCTTCATCAATAATAATAATATCATCACAATTCCTGAGAAAATAGGCTGGACTGTTTCCACCAACTTGAAAATATCTCCAGAAAGAACTACTTGGTCTGATGTAAGGAAAAATAAACAAAGAACTGATTCTAAAACTACACAGTCTTCCAAATATCTCAAACAATCAACAAAGATATAGACTTCTGGACTTTACCTCAAAATGTATGCATTTTGTCTATTATATTGCCGATTATACTCTGAGACATTTATATTTTTTCTTAAACTTATACTTTATACAACATACTCATCACAAGTCTAGTGGTTGTGTCTGATAATGTTAAATTGTTTTATAACTTAGAGTGACTTCTAAAAATATAGTTACATCTGATTCATAGGCAATGAGGAAAACCAGATTCAAATGTTTTCTTTCACTTTAGTATAATTAGTTATATGTAAAGGAAGAACAGAGACAGAATCTACACATTTTTTTCTCACCTTCCTTTTTGTTAATAGTATATTTAGTTCACCTCATTGTTGCATAATAGGAATTGAAACATTTTAATCATAGTTTCTGTGGCTTACTGACTTCACTACACTTCAAATTCCTATTTTAAAAGTAACATAAATATCCATATTTTTAAATGTGGAAAAAACAATTAGAGTCACTATAAACATTGTTCCGTTACTGGGTTCAGACAAGGCTCTTATTTGAATCATTCTCCTGCACTAGTTAGAGCTTCCCTTGTCTGCTATGAAAGACTTAAGGTGGAAATAGTCAATTAAGGAATCCCCTGCTTGTCTGTTGTTAAGGTAGTGCTTGTAGTGTGGTATCAGTTGCACAAGCAGTATATTTTAAGATCATTTAACATAGTCTTTGGATTATTAAAATCTACAAACCCTGACTTCTTTTAAATAAATAAAAAGAATAGGTGTGAAATCAGTGACAGAGTAGCTGTTTTTCATGTAGGTAACACAAAAAAGAAGAATTTACAGTAACATTGAATATCATCCAATTGAAAAAGTAATAGAAGCATTACAGACTACATTGTTACACTTGAAGTACACACAGTCCTTTCTTACTTCTGAATTATTCCTACCCAGGCTATAAGAAACACTATGCTGTGGTGATCCAGTAAAATGACATGTCTGACAGTTTTGTAAGCATCTGCTACAGCATTGCAAGTGTAAATAGGAAAATATGTGTGTGAGATGCGCACATCAGCTGCAGTTGTGACATACTTCTGTGCACATAATAAGTAAAATTAAGACAATGGAAATCATCTAATTTCAGAAGCCACAAAGGGACTTATTACCTTGTACTTATAACTCCTGCTTATTTGAATATAATGTACACATTGCTTTATTAGATAACATAGTAAACCCTGTACTGTGCAGTGTTGTTATTTTCCTCTGCTCACACTGCCTAGACATGTTCAGTTGAATTGATTAATTAGTAACCAAATAAATAGTGAATACAGTAGATAGTACATTACTGATTACTCTCCTCAACCTTTAGTGCTTTCTGATCTTTGGTAAGTGGGGTTCAACTTTCAGTAAAGTGACAAAGATGCTGGTAATTAGCCAAAACTCTTACGCCAACACACAAGTAGTTGTTTAACTGCACTACTAAATTGTCTGGGCATGTTTACTTATTTTCTATGATGAACACTTGATTTATTCCCAGTAAAACTTTAAGCCATGGTTCTATAACTCATAAAATTGGCATCTCAGACAGTCTTGCGAGTGCCTGTTGATGTATTGTGGGAGTTGCCTTGATGATGGGGAAGTACTGGGAAACCTATAGTAAAACTGCACATAAATTAGCATAATAAAGTAGTTTAGATGTTATTCATTCTACCAAGAATTGTTTGAATTACACATTTACAGACATAAGTCCCTAAGAAACGCAAATCCTTAATGATATTCTGTATGCTACACATCTGGTTAAGGCAGGGATTTATAACATAAACTACCTTTAATCCTTCAAACATTAGTTGTATAGCTGATTATTATGCAGCTGATATTTTTACTGAATATGGAAACCACGGTGGTACAGCAATAGCATTGTTACCTCACAGCAAGAGGGTCTCCTGTTCGATTCTCGGCTGGAGTGCCTTCTGTGTGGCATCTGCATGTCCACCTGTGGTCGAGTGGCCTCCGAAAGACATGCGTGAATGGGCGTGCCTTCGCTGAAGGTTGGGCATTGGGCTGGCAACTCGGCATCATAAAAATCTACTGCCAATCATTAGCAGACCGGAGTTCCACTGTGGCAACCCCTAACCGGGAAAAGTCGAAAAGACACAGAAACAACAACATTGACAACTGTTTAAATAATAAGGTTATCAGTTTCTTAGTGAGATGACTGGGAAAATGAGTTCACCTTGGAATTTCATCTTTATTTCTTTAAAGTAAAGGGCCCATGAGAAGATGTCTTCATGGTCGGCTTTTCCTACTACTTCAAGTAGTAAAATAAGACAGATTTGTAAATTGTAATTTTTGATGATAAATTCAATTAGAACACTAATTAGATATGAGATAGAGAGATTTCTTAAGGTTCAGCTTAATAGGTGTTGTATTTTTTAGAGTTTCATTACGTTTAACAATTTAATAACAAAGAAGGGAGTCTGCCTACTCTTGTATCCTGCTGCATGACACAGTCTTTGATAAACACTCTATTATAAAGGTTCTAAGGAACTGTGGCTGTGCAGAACAGCTTCAGTAATGCTCTGTCTTGACTAGCATTTTGTTCAATATTCTGTGATGATATTCTCATAATATGAATTGATATTATAACTATGCATTAGTATTAAGCAGTTTATGAATTGCTCACCCAAATGGCCACTTATTAGGGCAAATTGCTTCTGTTTCATCATAAATGAGTGATCACTACGGTCTAATGTTGTCTTTCTTCATTTTTTCTTTTGTCAAACTACATTCATGGGTGGACATAAAATAAACTGAATCTGGTTATGCTTTCATTTGTCCTTAATTGAAAGCATGTGAGTGATACATAGAGGTTTATGACATATTGTTCACTCAAACATATTTACATTATCATCTCTAGTGAACACAAATCTAAGGGTTCATTCTATGGACTACATAGTTTTTGTAGTATGATTCAGGTGTTCTGAGTAGACTTGCCCGTCTTTATCTTCACTTATTGATACATTTCTAAATCTACTTCACTCAGTTATAATATATTTTTAGTATGTAGGAGAGTGTTTATCTGACATAATCATTAGTATATTGGTCATATCAGAATATTGAGACTATTAATATGTATATATACTACCCTCAGGCCAAAGAGAACTAATGTTAAGCAACATTTACTGTGTTATAAATGAGATTTTACTTTATGAATGTTTAAGTAGTGCACGATATGATGATTATAGTCTGAAAAAGAAGTCTAATCTAATCTAAAATAAATTGTATTACCAAATCAATACTCATTTCCATACATTATGTTAATTCATTATTAATAGTTATATAGGGAAAACAATAACTAATATTGTTAAATCTCCAAGCTAAGAGAAAAGGTGTACTGGAGCTCAAAAGGGGTTATTTTCTTTTCTTTCTTTTGTCATGAGGGAAGTTATGGTAGACAATCTGTTACATTTTTTCTCATCTAGCAGATTGAAAGTGTATTTCACTTCATGTACATTAGAGGGTTTGCAAAAATATTTATATACTTGTTGTTATACAAGTAATTTTTACATTTTTTATTTTTTATTTTTTTTTTATTGGCCTGAATTAAACTCTATTTTAAGTTATTTGACCAAAATTAAAATATTGAATACAATGAGAATTATTAACACAGTAGTTACACATTTTACATTTCCTATGGTATTACAAAACATAATACAAAACAAATATGATGTAAAGTTAAATACTGAGAAAGGACTTGACTATTTTATCCTTAAACACTAACGGTTTAAACAATCCAAGGAAAATATCTAATTTATTAAGATATATGAAATTAAATAAAGTACAAGTAGTATTTCTTCAAGAGACTAACTTCAAAACAAATGATACCTTTAGCTGGAATCCTAATGAATATATGATCTTACCTCACTCTTCATATAAGAAAAAGACTAGGGAAACTTTAATTTTATGGAAAAAAATGTAATTATGCCTCAAATCATTTAAAATATGAAGATAAAGAAGGACTGCTAGCCATAGT
The DNA here is from genome assembly GCF_019279795.1 of Protopterus annectens. NCBI lineage: Eukaryota > Metazoa > Chordata > Ceratodontiformes > Protopteridae > Protopterus > Protopterus annectens. The sequence goes on from NC_056746.1 coordinate 45,493,183, forward strand.
AATAATAAAATATAATGATAGACTCTGGACATTGATAAATATATATTGGTTTCCAGGTATTAGGGTTGGGACAATATGAAAACACATGGATATAAAGGAAATTTGATTTTGGGAGGTGACTTTAATTGTATATTGGATAAATCAGAGACCACAAGCAAAATAAATTTATGTGTAAGTGCTATAGGGAAGCTACTTAAGAAATGGGAAGAAAGTTTAAATCTGATACATTTAGTTATAAGGAGAACAATTCATTATTATTTTCAGACCAATACCACAGATTTGGGACACATACAAGAATTGATAAAATCTTCATATCTCAAGATCTAAATTCAAAAATAATCAAATTTTCCATAATCCCTTGTCCCTTTTCAGACCACAATTCATTAATTTCTCAAAATACATACAAATTATATGAAATTAATTTTTATGTCAAGAATTCCAGCTTACATTACAAAATTAAAACAATTTAAACCTTGGTTAGATCAAGTACAATTCTTTTTAGATATAAACTACACTACTGAAATACGTGTAATTAGTCTTTGGGATACCTTGAAAGCCTATCTAAATGGAAAAATTCTTTCATGGTATAAAAACAAGCTTAAAGAGTGGGAATCAGAATTATGTAACATCCAAAAACCAATTACAAATCTCACTATTAATTCATCTACTTACATACAAAATAATCATAAAAAAGCATTGAAAGATTTAAACAAAAGATATAATGAAATCCTAACTCACAAAACTAATATAGCTGTAGAAAGGTTAAAACATAGTTCCTATGCAGTATCACCCAAGCATATGCATAATTTAGCAATAAGATTAAAAAAACATTCGATTGAAAATAATATTACAAGTATTATACATGAAGGAAGGGAAAAAAAGTTTTCAGATATAAATGATATACTAGATGCATTTAAAAATTATTTCTCTGATCATTATAATGTTACTTCACATATAACTACTACATCAAACTTAGACCTGAAATTAGTAAAGGTAAAGATGATACCAGAAAAGTTAAAGTTAGACATTCAAAAACAAATATCTGTAAAAGAAATTACTCAAAAATCAAGGAAAGTAAAAGTAATAAAACACCGGGAATTGATGGAATAATTAATGAATTGTATAAGATATTTCCATCTTCAGTAATATCATTGCTTCACAAAACTTTGAATCAAATTCTAGCACAAAACACAACTCCAATTTCATGGAGATACTCCTTAATTGCTACCATTATAAAAGAAAACAAAGACCCTTTACAGTGTAAATCTTATAGCCAATATCTTTACTTAACAATGATTATAAAATCTTAATGTCAATATTAGTAGAATTAAAAAATCATTGACACACACATAATAAATGAGGATCAAACAGGATTAATTTATAAAAGACACATGCATGACAATATACAAAGAATTCTAGCACTCATAGATTTTCTAAACAGAAACAACCAAGAAGCTCTAATAGTAGTTTTGGATATAGAAAAATCCTTTGATTTGTTGAGCTGGGATTTTCTTTTTAAGGCGTTAAAATTGTTTGAATTTCCTACTAATTTTATTATGCTAATAAAGAATATTTATAAAAACAATTTGGCTTATGTAAAATTTGAGCCATTTACCTTGAAGGCAATTGAAATAACCAAAGGTACAAAGCAGGGATGTCTGATGTCTCCCATCCTGTTTGCCTTAGGAATTGAATTATTTGCCTCATTAGTATGCCACAACTCTAATATATCAGGCATAGATGTATATGGTCAACTTAATTAAAAAATATATGTTATTTGCGGATGATGTTTTAGTCATGTTATCTGTCTCAGAGAAATCAGTACAAAAACTAGATGAAATAGTGGAAAGGTTTTATCATATTTCCGGCCTTAGATTTAACAAGGGAAAATCTAATTATATAAATTTGAATAAAAAGAGAGAATTTACCTTAACTACAAATTGTGTGATAGGAAAACAAGTTCCCATAATAAAATATTTAGGAATAACACTATGTGATAATTTGGAATGTATGTTAGCCACAAATTATAGCAACATAATTAATAAAATAAAAATGTTAATAGGCTGGAATAAAATGTTCTTGAGATTTGAAGACAGATTGTAAATAATAAAAATGACAATACTTCCAAAACTCAATTACATTGCATAAGCTATTCCTATAGTACCTAAGAAGAAAATCTTGAAAGAAATAGATAAAATTTTATTAAACTTTCTTTGGTATCCAAAAAGAAATGGAATAGCCTATACACATCATATTACATCTTGGAAAATGGGTGGAATTAAACTTCCAGATCTAGAATTATACATAAAAGCTTCCATATTAAGAACTATCATTAATTGGATATATCCTAAGTATTCTTCAACATGGAAAACATTGCACACTATTATTTTTCTAAATGAGAATAAAATAATTAAAAAATGTATATTAAGTGAACAAAATAATAGGATGTGGCACATATTGACTGTTAATATTCAATATAATATAGCAAAACCAACAAACTTAAATTATATAAATAATATTTATAATTTATTCAGAAGATTTATATATACTAACACAGATATTAAGATTTGGCTAGACTTGATAATACCCTTTAGCTCTACAAAGAAGTTCTTCAATAAAATTCAAAATGTTATTTTAACTAGATGGGAGGGGAAAAATTAACTTGTTGGTAACATTGTATAGAGAATCAAGTAGTATTAGACATTCAACAAATTCAGAATAAATATGACATTCCATCAGTAGATGGGTTGATACTGCAAAGCATATGTTAAGGATCTTAACAGTAAAATTATTAATTTTCCTTATAAAACTAGTCCAAATTTGATAAGTCTAATATCTGAAGTTATTTACGACAATTTTAATTGCATGACTCTAATTTCAAAATTATACAAAATATTGATAACATATAAAACTAACACTAATGCAAGATATTGGAATTTCATAGCAAAAGGATGTCACACTAATCTATCAATCAAGAGTAAAACAAATCTTTTATGTTCTGTTAACTTAACATTTGATTTGCAAGTATGGAAAATATTTACATGGAAATATATTCACAGGGCATTTATTACACCTGATAAACTAGCCACATTCAATTCACTTGATAAATCCATTTGTTGTAGATGTTCTTTAAACTGTAAAGTTGATTGGTCTCATATATTTTTTGATTGTATTAATATAAATAAATTCTGGGAAGAAATTACTATTTTTCTACAAGCTATATTCACAGATACCTTTATTTTAACCAAACCTTTAGTCATCTTAAATATTAATGATACTATTGGAATGAATAAAAAAGATCTATACCTACTGTAGTCCATACTAGCTGTGGCAAGGAAATGTATAACTAGAAAGTGAAAGTCTTCACAAGAAACTGTTCTGGAAGAATTCTTGAGATTGATGGAAGGAACAGCAACTTTAGAAATCAAGGTGAGGGAATTGAGAATTTCACCTAAAACATGGACAAACAGTCCTTGGGAAAAAATTTAACTCTTATTGAGACATTAAAAATGAACCCTAAATAATTAATGTGCAACTTTATACTTTCTTAATTGAATATTATAAATTTTTGTTACTAATTTCATATAATTTAATAATTGTTTCCCTCCTTTGTTCAGGCCAATTGTACATAGTGTATATAAAGGTTTATAATACATGTTTATTGATGATTGAATTGTTAAACATTAGATTATTTGGAAAATAAAAAAAAATATTTGAAAAAAAGAGGGGGTAACTTATCCAAAAACCATAATGGATATGCTGTATTGCTTTTATAATGCATTGAGTCTTTATTTAATTTCCTTTTCTTCTTCATGTATAGAGTATTACATTGTCTGTCAACCCTACCTATGATGGTCTGGTACAAGTTCTCATATTGAGGGAATAATAAATCATTAATGATATTCTGTTGCAAATCATCAACCTCTTTACCAGTTATTTCACACATATTTTCATTGTATACCAAAGTTTTCTTGATTAAGTCTAAGACCCATCCATCAAACATACAAATAAAATCATCTCCAAGATATCATCATTGTAATTAATCTCAAAGAGGAACTTGTATACCCATAGGCCCTGTGGCACAACTTTACTAACCAAACATTGTTTTTAAATACGCAATTTCAATTTGCACTAGCTTCAATTTATACAACTGCCTCTCAAAGAAATATATCATCTCTTTGAGTGAAGAAAATTTGTGAGATACACTGTTAGAACCAATATTAAATGTATTAACATTAAGAAATTGCTGGAAATTTAAAATTTTGTTCTTTAAAACATTATATGTAGAATTGTAGCCCTTCCAGGATAAATTAACCAAGCCAGAGTCTGTAATACAAGACACTCGATCAGCTGTGGCATTAGTCCCAGTGTGGGTGGAAATGTTATGCAAGTTAGAACCATTAATATGGTTGTTAATAACAGCACCTTGCTTGATAGATGATACACCATTCAAAATGCTAGTAGGTGAGCTGTTATAATGTCCAGGAAGACCATTGTCTACTTCTCTATCATGTAGACCACCATCCACATGAACCTCTCCCTCCACAATTATGCCATGTCACTTCTGATACCTTGAGGGACGGTTGGAATTGAAAATACCTTCCCCTGTCTGTTTGGTAGAAAGTTCTTTATCATGCACAACAAACTGCACCAGTAAAGTCCACAAAAAACACTGAAAAATACTGGTCCAACTGGCTGAAGCACAATTCACTGGCAAAATTCACAAATGAAAGTAAATACTTGGAGAAATACACAAAACTTTAGCATACTACTCTTTATTTCAACGCTTTCATTTCTTAGACTTCTTCAGAACAATTAAATCAACCACAATTAAAAAACATTTCTTATATAACCATAGCAATAAAACCATTAATCAATTAAACAATTACATAATTAAAATGTTGCTTCATTTATTCAAACACAACCTTCTATCTTTTAGAAAACATTTGATATTGATACTCTCATTTAACCCTGTTTTTTTGTCAGCTTTTAGTTTAATTTGCCAATGTGTCTCCCTCAGTTCAACCATGTTTTTGAAATTTCCACCTTTTTAATTCAGGGTAAACTTGTTCTACAATAGTAAACAAAAAACTTCTTATAGTTCCCAGATTCAATAGAATGCTTGTACAAAGCATTGTTCTTGTCTGCTTTTTTAATAGCATACTGATGTTCTCTGATTCTCTCATATAATGCTCTAGTTGTCATCCCTATATAAAAAGCAGGTCAACCACTACATAGACTGATATAAACCACCCCTTCACTTTTACATATAAAATGTCCTGAGACTTCTAAGTTTCTTGAGTGACCAGTAGCCAAGACAAATGGCCCTTCTAAAATGAACCGGCACCATCTACACGTGCCACACTTAAACATTCCTTTCGATTTGTTAGTAAGAAAATTAATGGGGGGGGCACTTTCTCCTGTGAGCCTATGAACCTATTTTATACTACACAGATCACAACTGACCATTTGCAAGGACTGTTCTGGTATGCATGAAAACTTATAAGACTAAACACAAAATAATAAGGCAAACTGACAAATCTGTAATAATGTCTTTTGTGTGAAGGACTTTTTCCCCTGTGTCTTTCAATGGCAAATATATGTATAGCTATTTTTATATATATATATATATATATATATATATATATATATATATATATATATATATCTGGGAGCCCTTCATTTGTTTGAACTTTCAAATGTTCAAAACTCATATGGCCAACACCATATGAGCGAACGTTTGAAAGGCCAACAAATGATAGCAGAGATCCTGCTACAGTCAGGACTGGGAGATTCCCCTTTCCTGCACTGTAGTGCAATCTTGGAGTGAGAATATTTAAGTAGCAGGGGCTGTGGGGGGGTGCAGGGGGGCTTGTCCCCTTGCATAACACAGTTTTTCTGCGTTTACAGGTAGGTAAATGGCGCTGTTTCAGGATGTCGGTATTTCTGAATGTCGATCATATGATGTCTGCCATATGAAAGTCAGTGTTCTGAACAGTCGACATTCTGAAGTAGACCTATATATATATATATATATATATATATATATATATATATATATATAGATATATATATATATGGGTCCCTATCAAATGATAAAAAGTTCATTTGATAGAAACTCATTTCACTGACACCATAAGATAGAAAGCTCAAAACACTGAAAACTTCTCTGACTGAAACTCAAAACACTGAAAATGCTATATGCCCTTTTCCCCATGGTAATGCGATCCTGGAGTTAGGGGTGTGGGGGTGTGGGGGGCATAGCCTCCCACATAGTTTATGTAAATATTGTTTTCTCCAAACAGTTATTCATTGTAGTTATAAGTATCCATGTGTAGGGTTTACAATGTAGGAAGTATGTGGGGGGCTACGGCCCCCACACCTCTAAATGTGGGGAGCGGTGCCCCCCAAACTATATATATATACTAACTCCAGGATCACACTACCGTGTGGAAAAGGGCATATAGCATTTTCAGTGTTTTGAGTTACAGTCAAATGAGTTTTCAGTATTTTGAGCTTTCTGTGTTTTGGTTTCAGCCAAATGATTTTCCATCGAATGAGTTTTCTATCATTTGATAGGGACCCATATATATATATATATATATATATATATATATATATATATATATATATATAGGTTTATGTCAGATGATTGAGTTTTCAGAAAATCTAACGTCATAATGTTGAGACCATATGTTTGACTTTCCAAAACCTCAAATGAAACAAAACATTTTTGCGGGGGGGGGGTTAATACCCTCCCATGTATCCCCCATGTGAGGGGTACACCATCACACCCTCTGCAAATTATATACCAACTCCAAGATAGCACTACAGTGGGAAACAGGATAACTTCCATGATCCCCACTGTATTGTGATCTCCAAACAAATGCTTTCAGTTTTTGGAAAGTCGAACATATGGTCTGAACAATATGAAGTCTAAGTTTCCATACATAACTTTATCATAGTATGATACACCCCCCGTGTGTGTGTGTGTGTCTGTGTGTTTATATATATATATATATATATATATATATATATATATATATATATACATATATATATATATATATATATATATACAGATAGATAGATATAGACAGATGTAGATATATAGATGTAGATTAGATAGATATAGATATATTGGTGTATATATATATATATATATATATATATATATATATATATATATGTATATGAAACTCCACATGCTGAAAGAAGGCCAAATAATTTTTTCCTCCATTTTAAGTAAACCCACATTTAGATGCTCATACACAAGTCTCAGTGTTTCTTAGTGTCTGCATGCAGTATACTAAATTTCATGTTCAATTCCTGACGTAGAGGGTATGTACTTTAACATGCTCAAACAGAGATCGAGCAAACCATTAAGACTCGATAAAAACGCAATATGTCCAGGTAAGGGTGCTACTGGAATAATCATAGTCCTATTTGTAGCCAAGAATGTCCTTCTGTTCTAAGAAAATGGACTTCGGTATTGTCATGTGTGTAATAATAAAAGCTGTATGCTGCCCTGTGAAGTTCAGTTCATTATGTTCTTCCTCTAGGATAATAACATTGTCTAAACTTGTCACCATATAATTTTTCCAGGACAGTGCCAGATTCCTGTCCACTGTTCAGCTTTCTCTTCCTTTTTGATTTTCCTACATGGCCCCATGTTTCTCCTTGGCCCACCGAATAAATAAATAAATAAAGGTAGCACTTTACCTGCCTAATTATTTTTTCATTTTTTACATTATGGGATGCTCTTCTTTATTGTCTAATGTGTATTATTTCCTCCAAAATACTATGAGACTAATCCCTTTTATAATTGTGTTACTGCTCTGTAGGCTCTCTAATTCCACTTTAATTCTTGTACAATTTATAAATATCTCTTGTTAGTAAGGTGTACTTTCTGTAACTCATATTCTCTGATTGCTATTATTTCACTCTCTAAGATAATTATTCTTTGTGCTATCTGCTTTACTCAAGTAGTGGCTGGCATATAGTTTAGTCCTTTCAACACTGTTTCCATCTGTATACAGAATCACTTTTCACTTATTTACCGTTACATTTTTATCATCTAGTATTTTCTTTTTACTTAGCTTGTTCTGGCCCATAAACATCAGTAAAAGATAACTCATATTTTAGGTCTTAAGTTAAAACTATGAGTTTAAAGTTCACCCAGCACCTTAAACTCATAACCAAACTTTCTTGGCTTGAGTTCAGATGAACAAGTCACCTCTTGTGAAAATGAATACTAAAGGGACTCATTATGACTCAGGAAATAAACCCCGGGAGCCAGAAATAACCCTCTGGATCACAAAAGTGATACAGTGCATTTTCTTGGACTGGCATACCCTTTGCAGTACATACAGTTGAACATTTGGGCAAACAGGAGCCCTTCTTCAGGAGTTACTAATGCCAATAAATAGGAAATCTTTAGCTGCCTTAGAACATGAAGGTTTCATTGGTTACTTACACATTCAGAAAAAAATATGCAGGAAGTCAGTGATTCATTATATACATGGACTAAATTACAAAGCTCTTTCTAATTAGTCCACTGAGATTGTATGTTTTCCTGTGCAAGTAATAATACCCAACAGAGTATGTGTTACTGTACAATCAATGTCAGCCCAGGGGTGTTGTGAGGCCCAAAGCTACAGGCATAGGGCCTCTACACCCATAGGAGGGCATTAATTACACATTAACATACACCCTGGAGGCCATTATTGCACTTAGAGAAGGGGCTCTCTGTAAATATTTGTGTTTTCTTACTTATTTATATTTCTTGTATTACTATATATTTTTTTTTTATATATTTTTTGGATGTAAAATAGTTTCTTTGCTTAATGTTTCTAAGTTGCTGTAGTATATGTAAATGGTGTTAGAGAAAGCATTTTACAGCCAAAATATATACTTTTTAAAAAATGTATCTAGATATTTGCTTTATTTTTTGTCCCTTACTGTTAAAATGGTTTCTTGACAGTTATTTTGGCACTGAAGTCACTAAATAATGACATACATTTGAATTTCAGACTTTATTTCCTTCAGAAAATTCATGTTAACACAAATCCTGTTAATTAAGTTACTTTTTATTATTTTATTATTTAAAATATGTTCCTATTTTGGAGCCTTTCTTCCCCCTTTATTTCAGGCTTTATCCACATTTCTTGGGCTAAGTTCAAAAGATACACAAACCTCTTACCTGCTGCTGCCTGTGTTCCATCAATCTCACTGTCCCTACCTCTCTCACACAGACACCCCACACACACACACACACACACACACACACACACACACGCACACAAGCATGCGCACACACACACACACACACACACACACACACACACACACACACACACACACACACACACACACGCATACAAGCACGCACACATTCACACACACACACACACACACACACATACACACACGCACACACAAGCACGCACACATTCACACACACAGACAGAAACATGCACACACACACACACACACACTTTTATATTTATATTTTACACTCGCTAAACAGCAAACACGCTGATTAGCGAGTGTAAAATAACTGCTTAGCTGTTCTTGTATTCACTAACATGCACGCATACACTCACACGCACAGACATAAACACATACACACTTTTGTTTTCCTTTTTTCTTTTTTTTTAAATAAATTTTACCCTCTCTGAACAGCAGAAGAGCTGCTTAGCGAGCATAAAATAATGACGGCTTCTCCGTCTTCTCAGTTTGAATTCCACGGCAGCCTGATATGCTGCTGTGAAGTGGCAGATATGGTTTTCAGCAGGAATAACTTGTACATTAATACCCTTCTGGAGAACACTCATTCTCCAGTCAGGGTACTGATGTACAGTAAACCCATTTTCTAAGTAATCTTAAACCAGTTTCGAACAGTGATATATAAGTCAGATGAAAATGTGCATCCTTCTGCATAGTTGTGTAGAATGTTACTTTTTCAATGAATAAAGTAATCAGTGCTTAGCTAAACCATACCTTACCTATACGTTGAGCCAGTTAAATACACTGGAGAATGTACCTACATCCTTTAATTGAACAACTATATATTCTGATTTTATCTAAAGAGAACAAAACTCAAATACACAAACAAATAATAAAAAAAGACTAAAAGTAGTTTTATGCCTTGGGATGTCTCCCTTTCATTCCAAGCCTCCTGCATTCCTCTCACCACCTGCAACTTATGCGTGCCAACTCTGAGAATGTGCACAGCATCAGGGAAAGGGCAAATTCTAACTCCCTGTTGCTCCACAGCCTACTAAAAAGAGATTCTGGCATTCTTCAGTATTATGAGAATTTGCTCTCTTAAGTCAGTAAGGAAAAACATTTGATATTCCAAATCTCTGAGAAAGAAATGGCTCTTGGAAAAATACTCCTGAGCTTGAAAAAGCATTTTCGGACAGTTAAGGGACACCCTTTAGCAATATTCATGTCATCTGAAAAGGACTATGTAGCCATTGTAGAGCTGAACAACTTTTTTTATCCTTTGTTTTTAATAAAGTCGTAGTATGTATTTATTCATTCTCCAGTTACCTGCTTAATTCACAGCAGTATCATGGGTGGCTGGGCCTAACCCGTACTCAGTGGGCACAAGGAATAGGATATCATTTTACATGCGGTCACAGCCCATCACAAAATACACATACATCTTTGGAAACATCAGTCTCCTATAGCAATGTAAAAACTATAGTGAAGAGCTGTGGTAGTTTGAACATCTTAATGCCACTTGAAAGAACTAAAATATCCCCCTTATACCACTTTCTTGTCAGCAAAGTTTGGATGAATTAATAAAGAAAATGCAGAGTACAGAAAGCAGTAAATAATTGTGGTATACCTTCATTTCATGTGAGCATTTTTTCAGAAACCCTTCAAATTAAAAGAACATTGTTTAGTAATTTTATTGTACTTAATTTGCACTTTACAGTGGCATTATTATTTTAGTGTTTCTTTTTGAATTGGTTATTTAATCAATGCAAGTGGGTTAGAGCTGTCCCAATATGATCAAACCAGGACATCACCCTTGTAAAAATAAGCATTTCCTGTAGAAATTAAAATCTCATACAAACAATTTAATAAGTTTATGTTACGCACTTGCGTCCATTCATCATATGATGGTTCAAGGATATTATTCTTGGTGATGGGACAGCTCTGGGTGTGCTTGCATTGGTTATTTCTTGGCTATATGGTTATTTAAATCTATAGCTTGTTATTTACATTATATGCATTTCTGTATGTTTTGCGCCCATACAGTTTTACTGTGTAAATGCAAATGAAATTACTCCCTCCTATACTTTACATCATATTCTGTGTATATAGACTGTCAAGTCACATAAACTTCTTTTGCATTTAAATTAGACTCCATTCAGAATGCAGCATTAAGTAAGGAAACCCTCCTATTTGTACAAAACAAAACTTTATGATCACAGTTACAGCAAGATAAATGGAGAAATTTTCATCTCTTGTCACACTTGTTGGCTGTTTTATTTTAAATGGAAAAGCAACATGAAACGCTGCTTTACTTTTATAGTTAAAACGATTTTTACCACATTTGCATTTTCATTCACTGCGAGTTGTAGCAAATTGGTGTACAACCTGTCAGCAGTCAGCAATGTGGCACCTCATTCAGTGACTGTAGGTGTTAATGAATTAATGCGTCACCATACTTCAGTAGAATAAACCAAATATATAAATAACTGATGTGATTTTAGTAAAGCAATTAGTTAATATGATAATCTCAAAGAATTATATGGAATTTGTATAAAGACTGATGAAACTGGTAGAAAATCTGTTGCAATTTTCAAGTGACCCTGCATGTGACTAATATTTACAAAAAACAGATTTCTTTGTGCAATGCCCCTAAGCATGCAGCTATGAACGTCTGTGGCAGTATCGTCCATTAATGTAAAACCCCATTTAATTCTTGCTTTTTGAGTGAGAAGCTATGATTTTGCCACCTTGTTGTTTCTAAACATGACAGGTAGCTATGTTTTTGAGAGGTATGGCACAAATCACTAAACGTGGTTTAAGTTAACTTTTAAGTCAGTACTAGGAATATGTACATACTGGCAAGCTATAATGTCACCTATTTGTGAACTGTTTGAGTTTTTTTCGTTTTTGTACTTATTTTTTGGGAGAATAAAAGAAAATCAGATAAGGTTAGATATTCCAAGAGCCTGTTGGGTTTGGAAGAAACAGTGAGATATTGCTCTCTTAGAGATGCGGCTGATACTGTAGCCTACAACAGGTTTGTACATCATCAGTAGAAAGATTAGTTCTAATAAAAAGCAGGTAGATGCTATACACACATGATAACCTACTTTAGAAGGTCATGTTGCAATTTGACATATCTGATAGTAACATCTTCTTTTCTGCTTTTATGAATTTAGAATGTTATATCTGAACTTGTTATATAACTACCTATAATTGTAGGCATATAAGCATTTAAACTACTGGTACCAAATTGTCATTAACATGTTTTAGAGTCCTTTTGTCAACCAGTGTAATGTTGTTACAATATACCACGGTAGTGAACTGACCATAGAAAAATACATCTGTTCATAGCTCCTTTGCACAAATCTTTCACTAGAGGGAAAAGGAAAACATATTGTACATCAAACATGCAAGAAACTGCATTCTTTAGTTTTCCAACTATTTTCAAAGCAAAATGTTTTAATGGTAGAAAATATTCTGCAAAAAGGTGTTTATAAAGTTCCCATTAGAAAATGTCCATTGTGCTGAAGGCAATAACAACATTAATGCAGACTTGGCATCGTGAATGTATTTATATCTTCCTAAAAACATAACATTTCAGGAATACATGTGTGCCTCCTCAACATCTGATAACATAAGAACAAATTAAGGCTAGGTAATAGGTTATGAATTTGGTTAAATGAACATAAATAATGTCCTACAGAAGGAATAGTGAGTTGAAACAGCATAATCCTGATGTTACAACATGCTACAGTAGTAACTGAGCACAGAAAAAATGTGTTTACAAGTACTGGCATCAATTATATCAAATCATAATAATGTCTTAAAAGGGTTGAAAATCCTGGTAGATTAATTGTAAATGAAGCTATGAAGTTGAGATTTCTGATGATTTTGAAGTCAGTTTTTGATGCTGTTTACAAAGTTCCCACTCACTATATTTAAATCATTAATTGCTGTGTACATATATATGAACAAAGCTTTTGAATGCAATCATAACAAATTTCAGATACATTTTTATTTGGGAACCAAATAAATGGCAAAATATACTGTCCATTTTACATCATGACCCCATATGGTAGTTACTTTTGAGAGATATCTTACCCCATACATGACACACCCCTCCACCAAGGTGTTGCAAGAAATCAAGGCACTTTTGTTGATAATTTCTTATCTCTTGGCTATTGTGTTTTTATTTCAGTTTAGAAATCCTTCTGTCTGGACCAAATCATTTCCAAAGGTATCTATACTAGAACCGAAGAAATCGTATTCCGCTTTAACCATCTCTTATCAGACCAATTGTTGAATATAATGTGATCCTTTTGCCTGGATGATCTTTGCAGCTGGGATATAAATGCATCACACCAAAAAATGTAACTATTATTAGTTTGTGACATCATGAATATTGTATTAATAGGAAGAACTGACATATCATTGTCATTGTTAACATATGCTTAGTCAGGTTCTGTAGTGATTCCTTGGAAGATACCTTCAGAAATTGTGACATTTATGAAACTAGAGGGCCAGTAAGAGATCAACATATGAAGCCATTATACCACTGCTATAGGATGCCAGAGATCTTAGGAGATGAAGGCCAGAGGGTAAACACAGTGTGCTGGAGACGTTGAGAGATGGACGGAAAAAACATATCAGTATGTGGGGGATATATAAATTGGAACAAAAAGACTGGCAGACACTGGAAGAGATATGGAGCAATTAAGTTATCTAACACAGATGTAAAGAACAGATGGGTGCTTAGTCTGTTTGAAAAGGATTAGCAGCAGAGGATATGGAGGGGATAAGAAATGAGGGAGATTTATTAATGGCAAGGTGGCTAAAAAGGAATTTGCAGGTAGCAGAAGTTGGTAAAAAGATTAAAAGAGAAATCGGATATGATCTTGGGAAATACAAATTTGTAGGGAGATATCAATGCAACTGAAGCAATGGGAGTGAGTGTCATCATTTGATGAGAGAGCAAGTTTGTACTTTCTAGGGAAAGAGATTGCACATTTAAAAAATATGAAGAACATCAAGTACAATGATTATGCTCTGAATTTGGGTAAAAACAACTTTGTCAAGCACCTTTCTTATGTAAGATGGGTAACTAAAAATGCAATGTATGAAGCATTGTCATTATGCGACAAAATCAGGCAAAGGATAAGCTTGTTAAGCACATATATAGTGTCAGACCTGATCTTAACAGTGATTATGGGAGCGTTACAAAACTTGTTATGCACACCTAAGTACCATTAAGAATCGGTCTATTGCTAGAAAATAACAGGGGCAGTGCTGGTTGGCAAATAAAAGTGGTAGAAGGTAAAACAGCTTTTAAAACTGTTAGAACTTCACTCTGCCATAGTTATAAACTAAATATGTGACAAAACAGTGTCTAACAGAATTTAAAGCCATTACTTCAGCAGTGGAGCAATGGTGATGGACAGGTTGACAGACGAGATCAGACAGGAGTCCCCGTGGACTATGATGTTTGCAGATGACATTGTGATCTGTAGTGAGTGTAGGGAACAGGTGGAGGAGACCCTGGAGAGATGGAGATATGCTCTAGAGAGAAGAGGAATGAAGGTCAGCAGGACTAAGACAGAATATATGTGTGTGAATGAGAGGGAGGATATAGGAATGGTGAGGATGCAGGGAGTAGAGGTGGCGAAGGTGGATGAGTTTAAATACTTGGGATCAACAGTTCAGAGTAATGGTGAGTGTGGAAGAGAGGTGAAGAAGAGAGTATAGGCAGGATGGAGTGGGTGGAGAAGAGTGTCAGGAGTGATTTGTGACAGATGAGTACCGGTAAGAGTGAAAGGGAAGGTCTACAAGAGGGTAGTGAGACCAGCTATGTTATATGGGTTGGAGACAGTGGCACTGGCAAAAAGGCAGGAGTTAGAGCTGAATGTGGCAGAGTTAAAGATGTTAAGATTTGCACTGGGTGTGACGAGGGTGGACAGGATTAGAGTAAGTATATTAGAGGGTCAGCTCAGGTTGGACAGTTTGGAGACAAAGCCAGAGATGTGAGATTGCATTGGTTTGGACATGTGCTGAGGAGGGATGCTGCATATATTGGTAAAAGCATGTTAAGGACGAAGCTGCCAGGTAACAGGAAAAGAGAAAAGCTTAAGATAAGGTTTATGGATGTGGTGAGAGGACATGCAGGTGGTTGGTGTGACAGAGCAAGATGCAGAGGACAGGAAGAAATGGAAACAGATGATCCGCTGTGGCGACCCCTAATGGGAACAGCCAAAAGAAGATGATGATGACTTGAGCAGTGGAGCCCTTCATTTTTGCCTGCTGTCTGCTTGACAGCAGTATGTGCTTTACTGTCTTTGAAACCTAGTAATACACTTTGTATTCCTACACTTTTTCTTTTCTTTCTTTTTTTTTTTTTTTTTTTGTAACTACGAGTGCATGAAGCAGATAAAGCTCCAAGCACTACTTAAAATTATGACTGGGTCTCTCATTGTAATCTTTTATTATGTGTTCTTGAGATGAATTTCTTGGCATCCAAACCTCAAATGCACAATAAGCTAGTTATTTATAATCCACGGTAGAGCACACTGATCTGCATGGATCTTTTCCAGACTCAGCCCAGGAGCAGCGTCTGGTTAACTTACTTGTTAAGAGCCAGACAGTCAAGCAAAAGGGACTGTGGGCATCAAACCTTGTACCACTGGACCACAGGAAATAACTTATATTCAGCTCCTTAGTCATTTAAGACAAATGCCAGACAATGATGTTATGATTAGAGACTCATTCATAATCCTCTACATTTTCTTTATGTAAAGCATGAACTGTTACATATTGAATAAAGCAAAATCTTAGCTCAGTTTATTCAGTTTTATAGCTGAGAGAGATGAGTCAAGCTGTTGTTTTACTTTGACGTGAACAGTAAGGTTTCAATAAAAAAATATTTACAGAAAAAGTGTTACCATATAATTAAGAATATTTGTAAGCGTACAACTGGCATACTTAAAATTAAGTAAGCTAGCATGTCTCATTTTTTTAGAATCTGAAACAATACCATGTGGATGTGATAGACTGGAAAGTGGCAGAATTAAGAGAAAACATTCTCTTAATTAAACTAAAACTCATAAATTTGTAGTTACCATAAATTCTATTCTGGTAAAAAAGTTTCAAGACATTGCTTTCTCCATAGCTTGAATCTTGACAGTCAACGTACAGTTCTACCACACACAGTAATGTCATGTCAGTGTACTAAATCACCATACTTGATTGAATTTTTCAAAAGCAGTGGTGTAATTCACATGACAGTGTCTAACAGATAGAATTTTAAAAATGAGGACTCAAAGAATCATGAAAAGGCAATGACAGGGTTGTGTGCAGAAAATAAAAACAAAATAATGCTTCCAGGAACAAACTATAGGTTGCAGGTCTGTGAAGAAATATTTTGTAACTCAGATAAAAAGGATTTTTGTTTTTAATTTCAGATGATAATCAAGTCTTTTCGGCTTTTCCCGGTTAAGGGTCGCCACAGCAGAACTCTGATCCGCTAATGATTGGCAGTCGATTTTTTTTTTAAATTTGAGATGATAATGATAACACTGCTGCAAATAATGAGTCATCAGAGTGAGCAGGCCTGTGCTGGAGACACTACAAATGAAGGATGGTGACATCGATAACAGCGATCAGAATACGACTGAAATACCCGACCTTGTAATAACTGCCTGTGTTGTAGAACAAAGAAGACTGGTGTGGTTTACCTGAGCAGCAGGTACACATTCTTATGTTCTTAACAATGAAAATATAAATGTTTAGATAGGAATTCGCCAAGGATAAGACACAGATAGCTGATGATTTCTTACTCAGGTGACCAAACTCCTGTGAAAAAGCTTTTATTATTTGTCAAGATCCAGTCAACATGAAAGCATATCCAGTTGGAATATTTAAATGTATGGATGCGTTTGTAAGCTGTGAGAAGTCAGTCTCTAAAAGGACTTCCAGCACATCAGTATGGACAAGTGCCTCAGGGTAGACATACTATGGAAATAAGAAAATAACAACACAACTGGAAGCCAAAGCTAACACAAGCTTAAAAGATGGAATGTCAACATGAAATAGAGCAAGACTCTACAACTTAAATGTAATACGTCTGCTTAATAAACAACTGCTACCTCCCTTATATATAAATAATCATTCCAAATGGTGGTATAAACCGCTAAAGCAAATAAAGGATTGTTTGTGTATGGAAGCCATTAAGTTTCAGAGACAGTGATAAAGGTTCTCCTGACTTCAAAATCCATGCTTCAAACAAGAGCCATTTGTGTGCAATTGTCTGAGCATTTGCAATATCCCTGCAACAACAGAAATCTGAGATGCATAAAGCAAATATCTTTCAAAATAAGTCGGGTTTTGACTAACCACAATGTCTTCTTTATTACTTTTTCACACATCACTTGCTTCCATGCTGAGATCTATCAACTCACACAGACTGCCAAGTTTGGAATTCCTTTACTAATGATATTTGTCCTCAACAAATTCAGTTCATCAGTCACTGATGGTTTTGTCCCACCAGTACAGAAAAAAGGAACTGAGAGGTGACTATGCATTTTCAGTCCATCTTGCTTCAATCACTTTTGTTAAAAATGTGTAAAAGAATAGTGCATCAACAGATTTTCCAATTGCTGATCTGACCAGAGCTGCCAAGGAAATGTTTGTTTCTTGTTTTGGAAAGGGTACTACACACCATAAGGAAATATCAAAAATGCAATTGTATTAGTGGAGTCCACTCTTTTTTAGGGTTATGTTTAGAACTTTATAAAGTATTTGCAATCCAGGAAGCACCTACTGAGTGAGAGCTGGTGATACCTGCAGCTGTAGCATAAAGCAAAAGCTGGTTGGCATACACTTCACAGGTCTATGGAACTGAAAGTAAAGGATGAAATATTTGGTTGATGCTACTTATCTGAAAGATAATGCATGCTAGTGATGGTCCAGGTAAATTTAAATCTCCAAATAAGTGGAAGATAACTGCTTGGTAGGTTATCAACAGGGTGGAAAGTGAATACTACCTTGTGACTAAGAAGAATAGTGTTCTTGCAGGAGCAGGATGTCAAAGGAACCTGTGTAGGGTATTATCCCACTTCCTCAAGGATTTCTACAGGATTCTCATCAGCAAGACCTAAAGGATGTGGAGTATTTTAGGATACAAGTCCATTTTAATTAACAGAGATTTAAGTTAAAAAAGCCCTATGTGTGACATTCGTGCAGCTGACCATCTAATTACTGCTGAATAATTTTGAACGTTTATATCCTGGGTTTCAGCAAAGGTCCTGGCTAGAGCGATGACAGAGTACTTAAAAAAGGATGGATTTCATGTAAAATTATATTAGCATCTTTGGTTTATAACCTGGTCTATCCCGAGGGTTAAAAGTACAGATTCAAAAGAAGTTTATTTATCGCCTGATATGTACTAATAGCTGTTAAAATATCCCAGCTTTTAGGTAGGTGCTAAGATACATTGGACAAAAAGACTGAGAAATCGTCCACAAAAAGAGCAGCTCCACCACAAACATTCAGTTCAAAGCTAACGGTAGAAGTTGCACTCAGGTTATCAAGTAGAATTTGTCCGAGCTGTTCTAAAGCTAAAATAAATAATAGTGGAGTAAAGGGGCATCCCTGTCGGGCACTTTTAATAACACTAAGAGGCTATGAAATAATAACAATCAATTCAACCCCTGCAGATGAGCTCTGCTACATGGCCAAAACTGCCTCAGTAAAAGTAAGAGGGAAATGAAAACAATGTTATCCCGTTGAATAAGGAATGCTACTTAATGTAAGAAAAATATGTATTCACATATATAGTAAAACATGTATCCATATATGTTTTAGCATTATGCTTGCTGCATTAGAAGCCTAAAAGGGTTAACATATTTACTCTGCTACAGGCTTGAAAATAATTGCATGTACTTTCTGACTTTGCTTCTGGTCAGCTCAGTGAACGACCTTGTTCATACACTGAGAAACAGATGATTTTGCTAGCGTTAGGAAAATAAAACAATACAGTATTCTGAAATGAAATTAGACTTAAGCAAATAACCTTGTTCATGTTGAGTGAACACTGCAGCTGTAGAGGAACTAGATAAGACTATAAGGCTGTAATCAGTATATGCTTTGTGCTCGAAGTAAGAAAGAATCACGAATTGTAACACCAAATCGTTACAGACCGGTGGTTAGCAAGGCCACGTTGTTTTTGAGAAAACTTTCTCATGGGAACATTTATAATTGTTATATCAGCAGTAAAACTTAGTAAACACCTGTTTTAGAACAATGCTTAGAGTTGTATTTAATTACGTCAGCTTAAAGGGCAATGGCTTACAGAACAGCATAATAATGGAGTATTTCCTGTATAATGTCAGACAAATTTCTGAACTGCATTTTTGTCTCCTTGTACAAGAATAAAGGAACCTTAACTGAACCGTGGCTGCATTGATCTTTGATTTTTCCTTTGACAAGTTGGTCCTTCGTTGACTGGAAACCTCTCGGTTATCCCGGATCAGACAGGCCTGGTGGGTTGAATCCGTATGGAAGAAGTTACCGAAACGGTTCTTATTCGAAAAGACCTCCGACTGAATTGTCGTATAAACAGAGGCCGGCCACTTTCTGATCTGCGGCTGATGGGCAGGTTTCAGTCGGACTGGGGTGATCAATTGCTGAGGCTCAGGTAAGTTGATTCTACTTTTTTCTGTTTTAGATCAGGGACTTGATTGTATTTGTTCAGTCAGGATTTTTGTGTAAATCCAGGGACAGAAAAATTGCTATCTTGTCATAGATCAGGGAAACAGAATAAGTAGGCAGGTAGTCTGAAGGGACTATAAAATCTTCGTGGTACCACGTTAAAAATAAGAAGGGTTATGTAACATTCATAAGGTTAGGACGAAATGGGTAATAAGTGTGCAAAATGACCCCAAAATCCGCCATTAACCGAAGACGCAGAATACATGCGGTCACGACATGCCGATAACATTAAGTACTACACAAAGTGGGTTAATAAATATGAATTTAATGGTAAACTAGAAAAATCCTCACTTGTCAAACTTTTAAAACAACTCAAAACTGATTCCAAAGGGCAGGTAAAAAGACAGCGCAAATTAGGAATTCCTTGGGCACACAGGTCGATTGAGGAAGCAAACCGAAGGGAACAAATAAATAAAAATTCAAAATCAATGTTTTTAGATAAGGAGGATAATAACTTGGTTATAGCATCAGCCCCTCTGCCCCCTCTGCTTCCCTTGCCAGAATATGAAGCAAGTGAACAGGCAGGTCCACCCCCACGATATCCTGCTGTTCTGTCAGGTAGAAGTGTTACAAAAGCAGAGCCGTTTGTTAGAGATCCCATTGAAACTAGACTTCGAACACGTAAGGAAAGGGAGAGAATTGAATTGCACCAAGCAAATAGAGAATTACAGGCTATGAGTGAAGAAGAGATGTGTCCAGTCGTAGAAGTACCAAATCCTCAGGCAGGACAAGAAGGGCAGGACCCAACTCTCCTAGTATACAGACCGTGGACACCGGAAGATATCCGGAAAGCCACAGAGGGAATTCCCCATCCAAAAGTTAATTTTAGAAAGTTTTGAGAAGACTTGGAAGGCATGAGGTTAAGTTATCACTTAAACGGAGAGGAAGTAGAAAAAGTAGTCAGACAAAGAGTAGGTCCAGATTAGCACATGATCAGTGGCAACTGGAATCCCCGTGACGCTGCGCTTAAGCCCCTCCCACATAGCAGCGCGGAGTTAGACAACAGAGTAAAAGGTCTAACAGACCAAATCTCTGAGAAATGGAAGCCTAGGGCAGACTGGACTTGCATTAATCAATGCATCCAACAAGAAGGTGAAACTGTTGACAGATATTTTGCTAGATTATTGGAATGTTTTAATAACCATTGTGGAATGCAGGTTCCTGAAGACCAGACACAAGATTCTCCATATGAGCAGCAGTTAAAGAATGCATTTTTAAAAGGCAGTATTGCACCCATAAGCAGTTTTATTACAAAGCATATGGTAGATCATCGCACAAGCAGATTACAGTCACTGCTTGAATATGCTAGGCATGCCGAAAGACATTTTAATAACAAAAAGAAAAAGAAAGCCCAAGTATTTGCTGTAGAAGATGGAGAAGTTTATTTAGTACAGTCCGGGAAGAAGGGCAAGAAAAATACCCAGGGAAACACACAATCTGATCAGTGATCAGAGGACTTTGAAGGGCAAAAGAAAAGGGGTAAATGTTTCAAATGCGGTAAAAAGGGACATATGGCAAAGGATTGCAAGAAAAATAAGAAGGCAGCTATGGAGGATAAAAATGAAGAGGGTGAGGACTGACTATATGATAGTCAAGAATCACTAGATAGGAATAACAAAGAAGTGACAAATGAGAATGTGATAGACAGAGCAGAGAATGTGTTAGGAGAAACAGAGGAAGTGCAGGAAGCTACCGATAGTGAAGACAATGAAATATTAGACCAAGCCTTATTGAGCTTGGAGCTCTATTTGGCTGACACGAAACCAGAAGTTACACTCCTGTTAGAGGGGAGGGAAGTCAAATTTCTGTGTGACTCAGGGGCATCACGAACCCTGGTACACCCCTCCAAACTACCAGAGAATTCAGAGTCACATGATTACATATTAGTGAAAGCAGCTAATGGACAGCTGTATCGGGAGCCTCTCTCCCATAATATTGCAATAACAGATCTTGTTTCAGGATTAACCCAGAAAAGTAAAATTGTTGTTTCTGCGAAATGCCCAGTGAACCTTTTGGGCAGAGACCTTACGCAACTATTTGGCATAGCAGTAGTCCCAACCATGCAGGGTATGGAAGCACAGCGACAAATTAATACTTTTGCAGTGCAATCAGAGGGTGAAACATTTTATTGGTACAGCCAGGACTTGGTTATGACCGGTCCTGGGGCAATAACTGGAGAGTTAATGAATGTCGCTACCAGTAAGTTACCCTCCCCTTGCATTGACATACAACACCTATTGCACTGTACTCTATATTATTGTAATACACCAGGACCTGACAAAGAATATGAACAAGAATTGTTTAATAACCATGCAAACAGATTAGTATTGCATAATCTGTACTGGGACATGAAAGGGAACAGTGTAGTTAGCTGTTCATTGCCCCAGGAGTTATTTGCACTGTATAAATCAAATCGATTACCACATGTTAGTTTGACTAAGGACAAGAGCATGAAATGGGCAGACCTAGGAGAAAAAGTCACAAAATGGGAAAAGCAGACAGAATCAGAACTGTCAGAACAGGGACTACAAAGACAAAAATTAAATTGGATAACACAGACACACCCAGCTGTACACTTGCAGTCAAGCGAGAACAGCTGAGAAGCACTCTTACTAGAAGAAGAAGAAAAAGCTTTGTTAGAAATACCTGAGACTCTCTGGTCAACAGGAAAATCAGATGTAGGACTTATTCGTACAGCAGGACCAGTTACCATCACGCCAAAGTCAGCGTTTAGACCGCAAAAAAAGCAGTACCCCTTAAGAAAAGATGTAGAAGCAGGTATTAAACCTATCATAGCAGCTTTACGTAAGGAAGGAATGCTGGTGGAATCTCCTGATTCACCATGTAACACACCCTTATTCCCGGTTAAAAAAGCAAATGGAGAATGGCATATGGTCCAAGATTTGCAAGCTGTAAATGACGCAGTAATATCAAGGGCACCCACGGTGCCAGATCCACACACCCTATTGAATGATCTAAAGCCTCAACAAAAATATTTTTCT
Source organism: Protopterus annectens (assembly GCF_019279795.1). Lineage (NCBI taxonomy): Eukaryota > Metazoa > Chordata > Ceratodontiformes > Protopteridae > Protopterus > Protopterus annectens. Next base: position 45,516,177 of record NC_056746.1, read on the forward strand.
GTGGTAGATATTAGCAATGCGTTCTTTTCAATACTGATACACCCTGACAGCCAGTATTGGTTTGCATTTACATTTCAGGGGAAACGGTATACATATACGTGACTACCACAGGGATATTGTGAAAGTCCAATGATATTCTCACAAGAGATGGCAAGTAACTTGGCGGGGTTTACCCCACCGAAAGGTAGTCAGATTTTACTTTATGTTGATGACATCCTGCTGGCAGCCCCCACCCAGCAGGATTGTAAGGAAGACACTGTAGCATTATTGAAATTCTTAGCCGCTGAAGGACACAAAGTAAGCAAAGATAAATTGCAGCTTTGGAGAAAACAAGTTAAGTGCCTTGGATATGTAATATTCAAAGAGGGTAGGACATTAGATGAAGACAGAAAAATAGAAATTTTACAAGCACCAAAACCCACAACCACGAAGGAAATGATGTATTTTCTTGGCACGACTAATTTTTGTCGGAGCTGGATCCCAAACTATGCTTTTGAATCTGCAGCGTTAACCAACCTGATTTTTAAGGAGCCTATGGCAGCGCAAGATTTGATACAATGGACACTAGATGCAGAATTAGCTTTTTGTAAACTGAAACAGTTGATAGCATCCTCATTAGTTTTAGGATTACCAAACTATCATAAACGTTTCTTCCAAACCATAGATTGTAAACAAGGTTATATGACGTCAGTATTGACACAAGAGCATGGGGACAAGCAACGCCCATTTGCTTACTATTCATCACAACTGGACCCAGTGGCACGGTCTTTGTCCCACTGTGTACAAGCAGTAGTTGCAGCTGCAATGGCAGTGCAGGCTTCGGCCTCAGTAGTTTTATTCCACACTCTCACATTGAGAGTGCCTCATGCAGTCGCGATTATTTTACTGCAAGAGGAAGTAGAATATCTTTCCCCTGCTAGGCATCTGCCTGTATGACTATCTTGTTGAGCCAACCTCACATGACAATTGAACGCTGTACAACTTTGAATCCGTCTACCTTGCTTCCAACTCCTGCAGATGGCACACCGCACAGCTGCCTGCAGGTAATTGAGCAAAAGACACTGCCCAGAAAAGATCTCACAGATGTTCCCTTGGATGATGCCGAGGTGACATATTACATGGACGGCTCATGCAGAAAGGGTCCTACAGGACGGAATCTAACAGGATATGCAGTAGTTTCTGATACTGAAATTATAGAGGCAAAACCTTTACCACATAGCTTATCTGTATAAGCAGCAGAATTGATTGCCTTGACATGAGCATGTACCTTAGCAAAGGGTAAATGTGTGAACATTTTTACAGACAGCCAGTATGCTTTTTCTACTGTTCATGTTTTTGCGCAACAGTGGAAAAATCGAGGAATGGTGACATCTACTGGCAAATCAATTAATCATGCACAGTTTATTTTAGATTTGTTAGAATCAATTCAGTTACCTCAGAAAGTAGCTATTTGTAAATGCATAGCTCATACCAAGCAACAAGATAGGATTTCAAAAGGCAATGCGAGAGCTGACACAGCTGCAAAGCAAGCAGCCTCAGAAACATTTCTTTTGAATGAGGAGTTACAACCTTCTGAGATTTTAGACTTAGAAATGTTGAAAACAATGCAAACACTTACTACACAGGCAGAAAAACAAAAGTGGGTAAGGTGAGGAGCACTCCTCAAGGAAGGACTGTACATCTCCAAAGAAGGAAAACCAATATTGCCATCTAATTTGTTTAGATATGCAGCTTTGTTGAGCCATGGGCAATGCCATGTCTCAACAGGGGGGATGGTACAGTTAGTCAACTGGGTATTCACTACATACGGATTTACAAACTATACAAAAAAATTTGTTTATCATGCACAGGGGGCTTTAAAGCCCAAGCAAAGGAGTTTCCCTACACCACCATATCCATTCCACACTATTTGTATGGATTTCATAGAATTGAGTAAATGTGAAAATAAACATTACTGCCTTGTCATTGTAGATATGTTTTCCAAATGGGTGGAAGCCTTTCCGACTAAAAATTCAGATGCAGCTACGGTTGCAAAGGCTCTGGTTAAAGAGATTATTCCTAGATTTGGTATACTGGAAAGGATCTACAGTGACAATGGCACACATTTTGTAAATCAAACTATACAGCAACTCGGTAGATATTTTGGAATTTCTTTGAAAAACCATTGTGCATATCATCCTCAATCTGCAGGGTTGGTGGAGAGGCACAATGGGATTTTAAAGAACAAGCTTAGGAAGTTGATGTCAGATACTCAAAAGAATTAGGTGTACTGCCTGCCCCTGGCACTGTTGAGCATGAGAACTGTTCTGAATGTGAAAGGATTGACCCCTTTTAAGATAATATTTGGGAGGGCATACTATACCCCTCAGTGGAAATCTCTCATGCCCACGGACCAGGAAGCAGGCTGTACACTAGCAAGATATATGGGACGTATGCTGAACTCTAAACATCTTTTGCAGTCTTCTGTTTCAGGTAAAGTGCCAAATCAACCATTGGAAGCTACAGTAGCCCCAGGCGACGGGGTCTGGGTGAAGATTGTCAAGAGGAAGAATTGGACCTCGCCAAAATGGGAGGGACCTTACCAGGTCCTCTTGTCGACACCCACAGCAATCAAGATTGGTGAGAAATCCACTTGGATCCATTTGACACACTGTAAACTTTGCAAAAACTTTGAGCTAGATAAAAATTTTGCTGTTTCACAGAAAGACTAAACATGACAGAATCTAGAGCAAACAGGAATGCAGAACAACCCCAGAAGTATTGCATGGTTATCCTGTTAATTGTACTGACAACGATAATCTTTTTGCTGTGGCCCATCCTTTTTTCAGCCACACCAGCTGAACTGAATAAACGTGATGAGCCAACCATAGACTGGCACCCGAACTTTAACACTTATCAGGCAATTACACGTGTATATGCTGAGACTTTTAATGTTTCGAATTGCTGGATTTGCACAGCCATACCAACAGCATACGGGGGGTTATTAATGACTACAGTCCCCCTAGGGGTCAATGAGACCTGGGAAAATTTGGTTTATGAGACTGTAGCTATCAAAGCACATGATAAGGTAGCACTGTATTTGCCTGTGACACAAAAGGGAATTGTATGTTTTTATAAGAATGACACAATTCAAGTGGGTTGGAGCAGGTGCAATGTGACTGTACATTACAAATGTTATACCAAAGCAAACAGAATGGATACAGTTTGTAATTCGAATTATGACTCATTTCTTGAGTCCATGCACAAAACTATTGACGAAGTGCAACGTAATCCTGTTCTTTTTAAGCAACTGTCTGTAATAGATAGGAAAATGTTTCATGCAGAGCAGCCATTTTGTAGTAAAGGAGCTACTAAGGTAGAGGATTGTTATTTTGTGTGTGGTAAGAAAGCATATAAATGGTTACCTGAGAATTGGTCCAGCAGTTGTTTTTTGGGGTACCTGGTTCCGGCCATATGACACACTGCAGTTTTGCCTCAGGGAAATATTTAAAATACCCGAGATGTAGCCAAGAAAGCTGTCAGAAAGCCTGAGAATCCAGTGGGACAGATTGAGGCGGGCTGGAAAGACCATCATACCGTGGATACCAAGCTGACGCACATGGACTTGAGTGATGCTGTCATATCATGGGCAGACATATTACCAGCATATGCAGTGGCAGAATTGATTTGGGAACTGCAAAAACTGTCTAAACTTCTCGAAGTAATGAGTAATGCAACTTTTTCTGCTCTTGAATTGATAAATGATGAACTGAATGCTATGAGAACTGTAGTGCTCCAGAACCGTATGGCTCTCAACTTCACCCTCATGGCGAGAGGTGGTATGTGAGCTTTAATCAAAGAAGAGTGTTGTGCGTATATACCTGATTATCAACATGAGATAAACGACCACCTTGAAGTGATACAGCAAGTGTCGGCCATGACCGAACCAGGCCCCAACCCACTGACGGACTTTTTCCAGAATCTGTTTGGGGGGTGGGGAACCTTCATAATGAACATATTAATAGCTGTCTGTGTGGGAATACTCCTGTTGGGAGTGTGTGCGTGTTGTGGCATACCTTGCATGAAAAAACTGATTAAAGAATTGATAGACATGTCCGTATCTGAAACCTTGTAGCAAAACACTAAAGTTGATAAATTGCTGGAAAATGAAATGCTTTCAGAAGTTTAAACTAAATGACTCACCTAACTGAAAATCCCACGTGGAAGAGGTTGGGAGAAGAAATTAAGTGTTTATGCTTTTGAAGAGAATAAAAGTGTTAATAGGGGGGAAATGTAAGAAAAATATGTATTCACACATATAGTAAAATATGTATTCATATATGTTTTAGCATTATGCTAGCTGCATTAGAAGCCTAAAAGGGTTAACATATTTATTTTGCTACAGCTTGAAAATAATTGCATGTACTTTCTGACTTTGCTTCTGGTCAGCTCAGTGAATGACCTTGTTCATACACTGAGAAACAGATGATTTTGCTAGCGTTAGGAAAATAGAACAATACAGTATTCTGAAATGAAATTAGACTTAAGCAAATAACCTTGTTCATGTTGCGTGAATACTGCAGCTGCAGATGAACTAGATAAGACTATAAGGCTGTAATCAATATATGCTTTGTGCTTGAAGTAAGAAAGAATCACGAATTGCAACACCAAATCGTTACAGACCGGTGGTCAGCAAGCCCATGTTGTTTTTGAGAAAATTTTCTCATGGGAACATTTATAATTGTTATACCAGAAGAAAAACTTAGTAAACACCTGTTTTAGAACAATGCTTAGAGTTGTATTTAATTACATCAGCTTAGAGGGCAATAGCTTACAGAACAGTATAATAATGGAGTATTTCCTGTATAATGTCAGACAAATTTCTGAACTGCATTTTTGTCTCCTTGTATAAGAATAAAGGAACCTTAGCTGAACATTGGCTGCATTGATCTTTGATTTTTCCTTTGACACTTGATGTTGTCTAAAACAATGTTATCCCATTGAATAAGGAATGCTACTTGATGTTGCCTAAACAATGTTATCCGGTTGAATAAAGCATGCTACTTGATGTTGCTAAAACAATGTTATCCCGTTGAATAAATAATGCTACCTGACATTGTCTAAAACAATGCTATCCTGTTGAATAAGGAATGCTACTTGATGTTGTCTAAAACAATGTTATCCCATTGAATAAGAAATGCTACTTGATGTTGTCTAAAACAATGTTATCACGTTAAATAATGAATGCTACTTGATGTTGTCTAAAACAATGTTATCCCATTGAATAAGGAATGCTGTTTGATGTTGTCTAAAACAATGTTATCCTGTTGAATAAGGAATGCTACTTGATGTTGTCTAAAACAATGTTATCCCATTAAATAAGGAATGCTACTTGATGTTGTCTAAAACAATGTAATCCTGTTGAATAAGGAATGCTACTTCATGTCTAAAACAATGTTATCCCATTAAATAAGGAATGCTACTTGATGTCAAAAACAATGTTATCCCATTGAATAAGGAATGCTACTTGATGTTGTCTAAAACAATGTTATCCTGTTGAATAAGGAATGCTACTTGACGTTGTCTAAAACAATGTTATCCCATTGAATAAGGAATGCTACTTGATGTTGTCTAAAACAATGTTATCCCGTTGAATAAGGAATGCTACTTGATGTTGTCTAAAACAATGTTATCTCATTGAATAAGGAATGCTTTTTGATGTTGTCTAAAACAATGTTATCCCATTGAATATGGAATGCTACTTGATGTTGTCTAAAACAATGTTATCCCGTTGAATAAGGAATGCTACTTGATGTTGTCTAAAACAATGTTATCCCGTTGAATAAGGAATGCTACTTGATGTTGTCTAAAACAATGTTATCTGGTTGACTAAGGAATGCTACTTGATGTTGTCTAAAACAATGTTATCTCATTGAATAAGGAATGCTACTTGATCTTGTCTAAAACAATGTTATCCCGTTGAATAAGGAATGCTATTTGATGTTGTCTAAAACAATGTTATCCCATTAAATAAGGAATGCTACTTGATGTCTAAAACAATATTATCCTGTTGAATAAGGAATGCTACTTGATCTTGTCTAAAACAATGTTATCCCATTGAATAAGGAATGCTACTTGATGTTGTCTAAAACAATGTTATCCTGTTGAATAAGGAATCCTGCTTAATTTTGTCTAAAACAATGCTATCCTGTTGAATAAGGAATGCTACTTGATGTTGTCTAAAACAATGTTATCCCATTGAATAAGAAATGCTACTTGATGTTGTCTAAAACAATGTTATTACATTAAATGAGTGCTACTTGATGTTCTCTAAAACAATGTTATCCCGTTGAATAAGGAATGCTACTTGATGTTGTCTAAAACAATGTTATCCCATTAAATAAGGAATGCTACTTGATGTCTAAAACAATATTATCCTGTTGAATAAGAAATGCTACTTGATGTTGTCTAAAACAATGTTATCCCATTGAATAAGAAATGCTACTTGATGTTGTCTAAAACAATGTTATCCCATTGAATAAGGAATGCTACTTGATGTTGTCTAAAACAATGTTAGCCTGTTGAATAAGGAATGCTACTTGATGTTGTCTAAAACAATGTTATCCCAATGAATAAAGAATGCTACTTGATGTTGTCTAAAATGATGTTATCCTGTTGAATAAGGAATGCTACTTGATGTTGTCTAAAACAATGCTATCCTGTTGAATAAGGAATGCTACTTGATGTTGTCTAAAACAATGTTATCCCATTGAATAAGAAATGCTACTTGATGTTGTCTAAAACAATGTTATCACATTAAATAAGGAGTGCTATTTGATGTTGTCTAAAACAATGTTATCCCATTGAATAAGGAATGCTACTTGATGTTGTCTAAAACAATGTTATCCCATTAAATAAGGAATGCTACTTGATGTCTAAAACAATATTATCCTGTTGAATAAGAAATGCTACTTGATCTTGTCTAAAACAATGTTATCCCATTGAATAAGGAATGCTACTTGATGTTGTCTAAAACAATGTTATCCCATTGAATAAGGAATGCTACTTGATGTTGTCTAAAACAATGCTAGCCTGTTGAATAAGGAATGCTACTTGATGTCGTCTAAAACAATGTTATCCCAATGAATAAGAAATGCTACTTGATGTTGTCTAAAACAATGTTATCACGTTAAATAAGGAATGCTACTTGATGTTCTCTAAAACAATATTATCCCGTTGAATAAGGAATGCTACTTGATGTTGTCTGAAACAATGTTATCCTGTTGAATAAGGAATGCTACTTGATGTTGTCTAAAACAATGTTATGCCGTTAAATAAGGAATGCTACTTGATGTTGTCTAAAACAATGTAATCCTGTTGAACAAGGAATGCTACTTGATGTCAAAAACAATGTTATCCCGTTAAATAAGGAATGCTACTTGATGTCAAAAACAATGTTATCCTGTTGAATAAGGAATGCTACTTGACATTGTCTAAAACAATGTTATCCCATTGAATAAGGAATGCTACATGATGTTGTCTAAAACAATGTTATCCCATGAAATAAGGAATGCTACTTGATGTTGTCTAAAACAATGTAATCCTGTTGAATAAGGAATGCTACTTGATGTCTAAAACAACGTTATCCCATTAAATAAGGAATGCTACTTATGTCAAAAACAATGTTATCCCATTGAATAAGGAATGCTACTTGATGTTGTCTAAAACAATGTTATCCTGTTGAATAAAGAATGCTACTTGATGTTGTCTAAAACAATGTTATCCCATTGAATAAGGAATGCTACTTGATGTTGTCTAAAACATAGTTATCCCATTGAATAAGGAATGCTACTTGATGTTGTCTAAAACAATGTTATCTCATTGAATAAGGAATGCCACTTGATGTTGTCTAAAACAATGTTATCCCGTTGAATAAGTAGTGCGACTTGATGTTGTCTAAAACAATGTTATCCCGTTGAATAAGGAATGATACTTGATGTTGTCTAAAACAATGTTGTCCCATTGAATAAGGAATGCTACTTGATGTTGTTTAAAACAATGTTATCCCGTTGAATAAGGAATGCTACTTGATGTTGTCTAAAACAATGTTATCTCATTGAATAAGGAATGCTACTTGATCTTGTCTAAAACAATGTTATCCCATTGAATAAGGAATGCTACTTGATGTTGTCTAAAACAATGTTATCCCATTAAATAAGGAATGCTACTTGATGTTGTCTAAAACAATATTATCCTGTTGAATAAGGAATGCTACTTGATGTTGTCTAAAACAATGTTATCCTGTTGAATAAGGAATGCTACTTGATGTTGTCTAAAACAATGCTATCCTGTTGAATAAGGAATGCTTCTTGATGTTGTCTAAAACAATGTTATCCCATTGAATAAGAAATGCTACTTGATGTTATCTAAAACAATGTTATCCCATTAAATAAGGAGTGCTACTTGATGTTGTCTAAAACAATGTTATCCCGTTGAATAAGGAATGCTACTTGATGTTATCTAAAACAATGTTATCCCATTAAATAAGGAGTGCTACTTGATGTTCTCTAAAACAATGTTATCCTGTTGAATAAAAAATGCTACTTGATCTTGTCTAAAACAATGTTATCCCATTGAATAAGGAATGCTACTTGATGTTGTCTAAAACAATGTTATCCCATTGAATAAGGAATGCTACTTGATGTTGTCTAAAACAATGCTATCCTGTTGAATAAGGAATGCTACTTGATGTTGTCTAAAACAATGTTATCCCAATGAATAAGAAATGCTACTTGATGTTGTCTAAAACAATGTTATCACATTAAATAAGGAATGCTACTTGATATTCTCTAAAACAATATTATCCCGTTGAATAAGGAATGCTACTTGATGTTGTCTAAAACAATGTTATCCTGTTGAATAAGGAATGCTCCTTGATGTTGTCTAAAACAATGTAATCCTGTTGAATAAGGAATGCTACTTGATGTCTAAAACAATGTTATCCCATTAAATAAGGAATGCTACTTGATGTCAAAAACAATGTTATCCTTTTGAATAAGGAATGCTACTTGACATTGTCTAAAACAATGTTATCCCATTGAATAAATAATGCTACTTGATGTTGTCTAAAACAATGTTATCCCATTGAATAAGGAATGCTACTTCATGTTGTCTAAAACAATGTTATCTCATTGAATAAGGAATGCTATTTGATGTTGTCTAAAACAATGTTATCCCATTGAATAAGGAATGCTACTTGATGTTGTCTAAAACAATGTTATCCCGTTGAATAAGGAATGCTACTTGATGTGGTCTAAAACAATGTTATCCCATTGAATAAGGAATGCTACTTGATGTTGTTTAAAACAATGTTATCCCATTGAATAAGGAATGCTACTTGATGTTGTCTAAAACAATCTTATCCCATTGAATAAGGAATGCTACTTGATGTTGTCTAAAACAATGTTATCCTGCTGAATAAGGAATGCTACTTGATGTTGTCTAAAACAATGTTATCCCGCTGAATAAGGAATGCTACTTGATGTTGGCTAAAACAATGTTATCCCGCTGAATAAGGAATGCTACTTGATGTTGTCTAAAACAATGTTATCCCATTGAATAAGGAATGCTACTTGATGTTTGTCTAAAACAATGTTATCCCTCTGAATATGGAATGCTACTTGATGTTGTTTAAAACAATGTTATCTCGTTGAATAAGGAATGCTACTTGATGTTGTCTAAAACAATGTTATCTTGTTGAATAAGGTATGCTAATTGATGTTGTCTAAAACAATGTTATCCCGTTGAATAAGGAATTCTACTTGATGTTGTCTAAAACAATGTTATCCCGTTGAATAAGGAATGCTACTTGATATTGTCTAAAACAATGTTATCCCATTGAATAAGGAATGCTACTTGATGTTGTCTAAAACAATGTTATCCCACTGAATAAGGAATGCTACTTGATGTTGTCTAAAACAATGTTATCCCGTTGAATAAGGAATGCTACTTGATGTTGTCTAAAACAATGTTATCCCACTGAATAAGGAATGCTACTTGATGTTGTCTAAAACAATGTTATCCCGCTGAATAAGGAATTCTACTTGATGTTGGCTAAAACAGTGTTATCCCGCTGAATAAGGAATGCTACTTGATGTTGGCTAAAACAATGTTATCCCGCTGAATAAGGAATGCTACTTGATGTTGTCTAAAACAATGTTATCCCGTTGAATAAGGAATGCTACTTGATGTTGTCTAAAACAATGTTATCCCGCTGAATAAGGAATGCTACTTGATGTTGTCTAAACAATGTTATCCTGCTGAATAAGGAATGCTACTTGATGTTGTCTAAAACAATGTTATCCTGTTGAATAAGGAATGCTACTTGATGTTGTCTAAAACAATCTTATCCCACTGAATAAGGAATGCTACTTGATGTTGTCTAAAACAATGTTATCCCCCTGAATAAGGAATGCTACTTGATGTTTTCTAAAACAGTGTTATCCCGTTGAATAATGAATGCTACTTGATGTTGTCTAAAACAATGTTATCTCATTGAATAAGGAATGCTAATTGATGTTCTCTAAAACAATGTTATCCCATTGAATAAGGAATGCTACTTGATGTTGTCTAAAACAATGTTATCCCATTGAATAAGGAATGTAACTTGATGTTGTCTAAAGCAATGTTATCCTGTTGAATAAGGGATGCTACTTGATGTTGTCTAAAACAATGTTATCCCGTTGAATAAGGATTGCTACTTGATGTTATCTAAAACAATGTTATCCCGTTGAATAAGGAATGCTACTTGATTTTGTCTAAAACAATGTTATCCCATTCAATAAAGAATGCTACTTGATGTTGTCTAAAACAATGTTATCCCGTTGAATAAGGAATGCTACTTGATGTTGTCTAAAACAATGTTATCCCATTGAATAAGGAATGCTACTTGATGTTGTCTAAAATAATGTTATCCCATTGAATAAGGAATGCTACTTGATGTCTAAAACAATGTTATCCCGTTGAATAAGGAATGCTACTTGATGTTGTCTAAAATAATGCTATCCCATTGAATAAGGAATGCTACTTGATGTTGTCTAAAGCATTTTTGGCATCTACATATAACAATGTTGCAGTGGCACTGTGAAGGCAACCTTTTTCCAGGCATAATGCAGCCCTCAAAATGTAATTCCAGTTTGCAGATCCTTAACAAAATCCACCTGATCAGGATTTATTAAGTACAGAAGTATTGATATTAATCTCTCTGCCCAAACAGCCATGGATATCATGTTATCTATCATAATTAAGATCACTTGCCTATAACTCGACAGGAGAGATACAGCTTTGCCAGATTTAAGCCACAAAGTTTAAGAATTCAATTTATGCTCAACTTCTGGCTACAATCACCTGCATTAGAAGCTGAAGTTAAGTTCAAACTTGCATTTTTAAAAGTACCGTATTTCATTTTTTCTGTTACCTAATTGTGTGTTTCACTGAATAGTGTGCTGTGTGTCTCTCTGCAGTTAGTCCCGCCCTCCATGTTCTTGTTTTGGTGTTATTGCTGGTGGCTCTGGAACTACCCGCCCCTCCTGTTAGTCTGTATTTGAACACTCCTCCTGGGTCCATCTCATTGCTCACTTAACCGAGTATAGTGAGAGCATATTCTGAGTCTAGTGTTCACTCTACTTAATACAGAGAGAAGATTTGAGAAGGCCAACCAACTTAGGTTCTTCCTTCCTCTCTTCTTGCACTTTACTAACAAAAAAAAAAAAATTGCACTTTATTCATCTGCTTTCACTGTATTTGTGTTTCCTCCAACTTTATTTTGCTTTTGCCTCTTCTTAAATGTACTCACTTGTATTTATTCTGCTGCATTTATTACTGCTTGGTAGTAGCCTGATTAAATTGTAACTGTTATTCTAAGTCTTTTGGTTTAAGCACTTGGGCTTCATACTGGTTGTTTACATTAAGAAGGTTTGTGGTCTGCACTGTTGTGGCAGGACAGGTAGCTTACATCCTTCTAAGCTGGGAATTGCTGATTGAAGGATCAGTGTCTGCTATTCTAAAAGTGTATTATTTCTGGTTTAAGCACTTGGGCTTCAGGCCAGTTATTCTACATTAAGAAGGTTTGTTGTCTGCACTCTTGTGGGTGGAGAGGCTGGATTCTGCCCTTCTGAGCTGGGAATTTCTGGTCACATGCTTATTGTGCCTGTTATTTGAACTGTTTCTTTATGGAATTGGTACCCCTTGTTGCTGTAGCATAGACAAGATTCTGGCCTGCTAAATCTAGCTTTGTTTGTATAACTTGAGCACTGATCCAGGCCATCCATTTTTGGAGAAGGTCCCCCTGCACCCTAGTAGCTGGAGTGTGCAGTTAGAACTTGTCTGATTGAAGATTGCTGGAACAGGGCTCAGTTTTGAGCTTTTTTCTTGTTAATTGGATAACTTGTTTAAATCAGTTTGTTTGTTTTCCATTGTTTTTCATATATATATAAAAAATTGCACTTTATTCATCTGCTTTTACTGTATTTGTGTTTCTTCCTAATTTATTACTAGGTACATTGACTGCAACTCTGATCTCAGATATATAACAACAAGTATCCTTTTCTGTGCATTTAAAGTGTTTTTTGATTGTATCTGCTTTATTTTCTGAAAAAAAAAAAAACAAATGAAAAATAAAAAATATATACTTCTTTTTCGCCTTTCTAAGCTAGTATAGTCCAGTTTTTAGGTTAGTTTTGAATTCAGGGCTGTGTTACATATCTCTGTGTTTGCCCATACCTTCTTTGGATAGAAGGAAGTTTTTCTGTTCACCTGGAGGAGTGGTTTCAGCCCAGAAATTAGTAGTTTATTGGCCATTTTGGGCAAATTTCTATCTCTTTCATTTCCCTGCAATAAAAACTGCATTTGCCCAGTTGCAGCACCGGTTAGCTAGGGTATAACTATTCCCGGCTCCACAAAGTCTTTTTTCAAATTTTCCCTTGGAATTAGACAAACTTTCAGATTAAGCACTCAAGCCATTCATTTCTCAGCCTGGCACTTGCTCAAAACTCATAGCAAGCACTTATAAACCCAAGCACTAGACCCCCTATACTGTACAGAAGGGCAAGGCTCTCTATTTGACCTTACCAGACATTCAGTAAAACAGTTCACTGTAGCTATTCAGGTATGTTGAAAGGGCAGTTTCAGGTGTACTCTCCAGTCCAACTGGTGAATCTGGGCATTTTGAGGCAATTTTAAAACTGCGTCATGTACACTGACAACTCTCTCCTCCTACCACCAAACACTAATACATGCGAGAGATGCAACTATACAGCCAAACTGGAGGCTAACCTCTCTCAACCCAAGACTGGTTCAGACAGTCAAGAGGAGAAGGGAAATACTTGCATCACACCACCAGTCTCACATAGACCCATTAAACCAGCACCGGCAAAAAACACACATAAATACATGAAAACATAGAAAACATACTCGGAGGTTCTAAATAAAAATCTGCAAAAGCAACAGAAACCTCCAAAGCAGACATCCAAGTAACCTCCACTCCCCCCAACACAAACCATGAAACAAATACTTCACAAAACCAGTGTGCCACCTAATCACAGCCCTTAAGGCAAAATAATATACCCAACATACTAGTAATAGGTGACTCTATAGTCCGGCACACTGACATCCCACTCACTAGGCTGAATAAGGAGAAGGTTACTGTTAGCTGCCTGTCGGGTGCCAGGATCTGCCACATAACACAAGCACTCAGGTAACTCCAGAACAAGTACAAATATGACTCTGCCATTGTCCATGTTGGTGTGAATGACTTGAGTCATACCTCCCTGGACTACATGAAAAGAGACATGGAAAAGCTCTCTGATCACGTAGTCCAGGCCGGTACGACCCTGAGTAGCATCTTGCCCTCACCAAGAATGATATCATGGTATAAAGAAAAAAATATCAATTTCAACAATTGGCTAAATTTCTGGTGTCATTCAAAGGGGATGCAGTGTCTGTCCACCTGGAATGACATGCTCGACAAGCCACGCTGCGTCTCTAGAGACGGCTTGCACCTGTCACCCTTAGCCTTTCGAATACTTGCCAAAGGTCTTACCACACCCATAGTGGCTTTTTAAGGCAAGGCTCAGAAGACAAACCCACTGCTGTAAATAGCACAAGTAACAAAAAACTGAGGGTAATGCTACTTCATGCCAGAAGTCTAAACCTCAAAAGGCACTCACTTGAGGCACTCCTCAGTATGGAGAACATCAATATATGTGCAGCAACAGAAACCTGGTTTAAGGCTACAGAGAGCCCCAGCACTACCAGGCTACAACTCATACCATACATTTTGGCCACAAAACCCAGACCGAAATACAAAAGGTGGGGGCATATCAATATTCATCAAGGATACCCACACCTCCAGGTTAGTGGCACAGTATGATGCTTCAGAGATCATCCACGTGCAACAACGGGCAAAACTGCAATTCAAATTGTAGCTAGCTACAGATCACCCACCATATCCCAGGACCCCCATTCCATGTTTCTGGAAACACTGGGCAACAAAGGTCCTACAAATCACCCTAATATTGGGTGATTTCAATTACCCAAACATTAACTGGGAGAACTACTCAAGTACTAACTCCCTTGCCCAGCATTTCCTAGAATTTATAAACTCAAACACCCTGGATCAACTGGTCAACACTTCCACCAGAGGTGACAACATATTGGACCTGGTCATCACCAACATAGGCAACTGGTGTTCCACACCAGAAGTCAACCCCTTGCTGGTTAGATCTGACCATAAACAAATCACTTTGGATATCCACATTCCGCCCCCACCCCCGGACAAAGAAACTACTGTGAAAAATTTTTCAAAAGCAAACTTCACATTACTTAAGACCGAGGTGGAAAGTTTCAAAACCCCCATGTTAAAGGATAACGCTGTCCAAGCTGCAAAATCCTTTACTAATGCATTCGACAGGCACCTACAAGAATGCATGGATCGTGCTATCCCAAGCAAAGCCAAGACTCACTCCTCCAAGAAAAGGAAACCAGTCTGGTGGACCCCTGCCATAAACAAGCTATACAAGAGAAGGAGGAAACTAGTACAGAAAAGAGTAAAATCCGAAGAAGAGAAGATATCCCTGATCAGTATCAGCAAGAAACTATGATCCCTCATAAAATCATGCAAGGCAAGCTTCGAAAGAAAAATTGCCAAAGACTCCAAAGATAACCACAAGGCATTCTTTAGCTATGTCAGGAATCTAAGTGGCAATGCTTAGATCTGCTCAGAGTTAGTGCAGAATGGCACAAAATACACTGAACCAACTGATATCACCAACATCCTGGTAGACAGGTACACTGCAAACTTCACCCCCCAAAATGGCTCATAACCATACCAGAAAAATGTGGACCCCTGAAATCACAGACACACAGGTTAAAACAGCCCTCTCCAAAGCCAAAAACACAGCATCAATGCGACTGGATGGTGTCCCAGGCTGCATCCTAAATTAGCTCAAAGACGAAGTAACCCCTCACCTAAACACACTGTTCAAACTCTGCCACTCCACAGGCTACATACCCATAGAGTGGCGCACAGAAATGATTATTCCATTCCACAAAGGTGGAGCCACAACAGACCCCAGGAACTATCGCCCTATAAGCCTGACTAGCTTGTTCTGCAAGGCTATGGAGTGCATCATCATGGAACTCATTAACAGAGACATTGGGAACCTCCAAACACTGGACCCTACCCAGTCCGGCTTTTTTAAGGGCAGATCATGCCTCCTAAACCTGGTGGACTTCTTTGAGACAGTTACCAAGGCTATAGACAAGGAAAAGGGGCACACACAGCCTACCTGGACCTCACAAAGGCCTTTGATACCATTCCCCATTCTGGTATTATAGACAAGCTCACCAGCCTGAACATAAACCCCTATGTCACAAGATGGGTTTCCAACTGGTCATGGACAGAACCCACATGGTGAGAGTTGCAGGAGCTAGGTCCGTCTCTAAACCGGTTACAAGTGGCATTCCCCAGCGCTCAGTCCTAGGACCTCTCCTGTTCGGCATATACTTCTCAGAGGTACAGGCAAGCACAGGAGGACTATGGCTGACCAAGTTCGCAGACGACTGCAAACTAGAGGCTATAATTGACTCTCTGACCGAGACAACTCCAAAAGGGTATCACTGAGATGGATATCTAGTGTCAAAATCATAGCCTCAAGCTAAATGCCAAAATGTACATAGTCATCCTCTTTGGAAAAATCAAAGTACCCACAAACTACCACATAGATGGTAGTCCCCTAAATATAGAAGACGTAATAAGGGATCTGGGGACCCAAGTAGATAGTAATCTCTCCTTTGATAATCACATTGCCAAAGTGGTTAGAAAATCCTTTTATGTGGCCCACCTAATCACAAAAGGGTTCGCATCCAGACAGGGATGTCGGGAAGCGTACTGACTGTACGCACTTCAGTACAGTTTTTGTAACGGAGGGGTAGCAAACAAGCACTAGGACCCAGGGCATACCTCTCAACCGTACTCTTTCTTTACGTACTGTGAGGCAAAATAATGGGGTGTCACAATTCCCGATTGGCCCCCTTTAATTCACGATTACTTTCAATATTTTTCTTTTCTTTTTTTTTTTAAGTTGCTGCTGACGTCATCAGCAATGCATGCAGGAGTGTAATGATGTTACTTCATGAAGCAGACTGCCTGCCTGCCTATATGAAAATTTGAATTGGGAAGGAAATGGTCTGGAGTACTCATAATAGCGTAGCAGCGAGAGGAGCTTTCAGAGCTGTTCAGTGTTTCACTATTTGCTGTTTATTTTGTCAACCCAGCCCAAGTACATGATGTACTTCAAGTTCTGCACTGTAGTGCAGATTGCCAAGTTTGTTCAGTCCGCCCAGCTCTCATCCGTGTTCCACAGTCCATGATCAATCAGTCACACCAGCCAGGATTCAGGAATTTACTTTCTCTGGCAGCTGAAATACACCTCCTCTGGCACAAGGTAAGCAAAACAAATAAAAGCACCTTAATATTTTGCATAATAGAAACTGCATCATCTGCCGACTCCAACTAAAATGCCAATAGTCTAGCAGTGCAAAAAGTAAACTATTGATTTTGCAACGGATTCACGTAATAAAGTAAAAAAAAAACCACCTGTAGGATTAACGGTATACCACCAGCAGCAACAATAAGTAGAAACATAAAACAAACAGCGAATAACATAAAAAATAAACCATTTATTTTTATTTTGCTGGGTAGTGGTTATCTGCTTTGTTTTACATTTAAACTATTGATTTTAGCCATCAGTTCACACAGAAGGGGAAACAAATGGTTAAATTACCTAAGATGTGAATTCCTTTACAGCAGGTGGTAGAGGTAGCAGGTTGCTACGTACGGATTCAGATTATGTTAAGGAAGTTCAAGGAGTATGTCAGCACTTCGACTGTTTTTATGTAAGGTGATTAGGTGCATATTTCACGTGGTCTCCATTCTTTGATGGATTTATATGTTCAAATTAAACACAAAGCGAGGCTGTTACTTGAACCCTGACCTGGCACAACTCAAGGGGCTTACTATATTTTTTGTGAATGATTTTTATCAGCTGCATTGGATGGAACATTAGGTTGAGATTTTAAATATGCTAAATGTAAGTAATGTGAGGGGCATCTTAAGATCATCATGCTTTCACAAGTGGTCTTTTTATAAACAAGGTGGACTGGGAATCATGATTAATAGTGGAATCCTGTGGAGAAATACACCATCTTCCAAAGTGAGACAAGTGTGTGAATTTCATTGATGTAGTATACTTGTTTTTGTCTCGCAAAAATGTGAGATGAAATTCAGATGTTTTTGGTGAATGATGCTTGTTTTGAGGAAGATTAAAAAAAAAAAACATCAGAATCTATGTGAAAACTAAATATAACCTCAGTTCTTTTCAGGAGTTACGAGTACAACTTTGTGTAAGGAAGTGAAGTACTCAAGAGATGTGTACAATATTTTAACTATACCACTGGATTATTTTAGATTATGTGGTGGGGATGGTGTTCCTTATGCAGGGGGGTTTATACACTGCAGAACCACTGACTCTATTAAAGTGCCAAGTCCCAAATGGGAAAAATGCTTGGTTAATAAGCAATTGTTGTGTTTAATAAGCAATCATCATAATTAATAATTGTATTTTAGTTTTTTACACAAGTTCAAAGTTTGATGCAGTTTCATATGTTAATATAAATAAAACACTATTGTTCTGGTTATATTTCGTGTTTAATATTTTGTCTGTTCTTCAATTTGCTTTTGAATTTTGGCATCCCACAATCCCATCGGATTGGGTGAGGTTGCATAATTATGTATGAAAATTTTGTTAATCAGCGTACAGATTTGTACCTATTTTTCATGGGCCTTTGTCCAGATTTTTGATGTTTCCAGGTTGAGAGGTATGCTGTTGAGTCATTTGTAGATCGGAGTAGTTTTGATGGGTGAGAGGCTGTATGCATTTTAGTTATAAGTATACTAAAGGGTAACGGTTCTAATGTTATTTATTATGATGTTGACAGCTCCTTGGCTCAACATACACACTGAGGTAACTTGTAAATCAATTGATTGTATTGTTTGTTAGGCATAGTTCCTTAAGTCTAAGAAAGAGCAGGGGGTATAAAACTTTTTATATGGTTTGGACAAGTTTAAAAATATGAATGCTACCATTTTACCTTGATTTTTTTTTCTGTATCAAACATACTTTATGAAAGTAAGTAATGCTGTTCCTGTGCTATGGCCTGGCCTAAAATTATGACGTGTTGTGAAAAATAACTTGTTCTTTGCAAGGTGGTTGATCAGATGTATGTGATCATATTGAAGTGTTTTAGATAGATAGGACAAGATGGCTATAGGTTTGTAGTTTGCCAATTGATGTGATTTACCACGTTTATGTAAAGGGAGAGCATAGGATTGTTTTTAGAGTACAGGGATAATTCCTCTACTGGAGAAGCACTACATTTTTTTTTTAATTTTCTGAGTTTTTTTCCCTCTGTAAACTGACATGCTAATAGATAACAATGCAGGATTCTAACTGCACTTGTAATATCGATTATACAACAGTCTCTCTGTCAGCAAACATACAAATATTTAAGTACCGGAGTATATGTGTGAGTTCATTTGTGTATATGTGTGCTTCTTGCAAGAAAAAAGATCTGATAAATGAATATTAGTTAACTTTAATTTCAAGGCATTGAAAGTTTGTCTTCCTTTTTCATATTCCATCTCTGACTTAACACCTTCAGGTCAGATGTAGTCTCATCTCCTGCTCATATTTCATTATACCCTAAACTTTTATGAGATATCAGCTGTTTTATAGTATTATACAGCCATAGCTATACCTGCAACACAGTCATTAACATTATCACTGTTTATAAGTGTAACACTGAATGCATAATGTTTACTTAGATTTGGCTTCCCTATACATGGTCAAAGTGAAATGGCTGGAGCATTGGTAGCTTTCAGAAAAAAAAAAGATGACGCTTTTCCTATAGGAAATCATTCCCAGTGCAATTTCTAATTGTGGTCCAGCAATGATTCACTTCTTTAGGGAGATTTCTCCTTTCTTCACATTGGTGCACACACAGAGTTGGTACATATAAGGGTGTAAAGGGGTGCTTATTCCTCCTCTCCAAAATCAAGAAAAAATGAGTCTTTTTCCCATTAGCTTTTTTGTGATTTTATTTATTTATTTATTTATTTATTGTTCTTTTGGAACTTTGAAGATTTCTGAAGTTTTACTACACCTCAACCCTTTAATCTAGTCGGGACAATCAGGAAAGAAAAGAAGAATTAGCCTGACATATTCCTATGCAAATGCAAGCCAGCTAGCAATGACTGACCCAGGAAGGAGCAAGAAGCAGTTTCTTGGGGTCAAGGGTTTGCTTCTCTCAGTATCCACTAAAATGGATTGCACTCATGAGGGGTCATCTGGATTCAGTTGCACTGTGGTAAAGTTAGCCATAATTTAAACATGGTAAGCTACTTTATGTGCTTTTCCACACTTGAACTGAAATATTCATTTTTGTTTTATTGTTTCATCATATAAATGATTAGCATCCTGGCATGTATTTTTCATGGATGGGAGAGAGAGCAGCAGTGTGAAGGGGATGTGGCTTGAAGAACGATTTGTAAGGGGGTGTGGGTGGAGATCAGTGTGTTGATGTGGGTGTGGTTTGGTGGAGGGGGGGGGGCAGAAGACTGCAAGCTGTGAGTACAAATGTTAAAATCCTGGCTACACCCCTGCATCCAGACCAAAAAAGGTAATTGTGCCCCTCTACTCATCACTCATCAGACCCATCATAGAGTACAATGCCCTATTTGGGATGTACCTTAGGAGACACCTGCAACAGCTGGAAAGACCACAGAAGTACCTCACCAAGAGGATCACTGGCCTCAAACAGATGCCCTATGAAGCTCGACTGAAGAAACTCCAGCTGTACTTAGTTGCATACCACCTTCTCAGATGTGATCTCTGCCTGACATACAAGGCCATGTCCAACCAGAACTGATAGACATGCTCCACCTAAAGAAAACGTTATCCCCTCGGGCCACACACTCTAGGGATCTAAACCTCACAACAATAAATAGGATGTGCTGGAGGGATAGATTCCTGCCCCAGAGACTTCCCATGCTTTGGAACAAGATTCCAATCTACATTAGGCAGAGCTCCTTGCTAACACTCTTCAAGAGAAACCTTGATGAGTGGATGGGAAACAGAAAGTTTACCCCAGGGATCACTTCAGTGGCTCTGCTGGACAGAGGCACAGGGAACTAATCTAAGGGGGTGGCAAAACCCAACACATTCCAGCTAGGCTTATAAATGCCTTTGGGCAGATAGCCTAGTACCTACCTATGAACCTATGAACTATAAGTGACTGCCTCCATGAGAAGAGAACCTTTAGCTGTGTAGATGCAGTTAGGCATGCATTCCAGTAGAAGTTTAATCACTCATGAGGGTGAGGTGTTTGTATACCTCTGCCGAACAGCCACCAAAACCTGTGGCATTATTGGTTTTCATTCTCTTATTTGCTATAATTATCTCCTGTCTTGTGATGATTTATAAAATGCTGCACTTGTTCCTTATTTAGGGTAAGTAACAGCTACTGGGGATTTACAGAGACAATAGAGCCAGTAAAGGAGTGGCCATATGGATCTATCAGGTCAGCATACATGTTCTGATAACATGTTTATTTTTTTGTAGCAAGACAAGATTCAGTAAATACAGATAACTGTTGTATGGGTGCATTTGCCTAAAATATTAGCTTAGAATCACAAAGAATACAAGAAAAATAGATGGGACTCAAACTCTGGTCTGATTGCTGCAGGTATACTACTTTTACCTGTAAGGCATAGTGTGCCATTTCTAAACTTTAGACTCTAAGAGCTAAAATGAGTAAAGCTGAAATCTGCAAATAAATGAATGAGGAATCATTACATGAATACTAAACATAAGTTTGCAAAAATCCTTTTTGTTTCCTTAAAAAAATCACTCATTAAATGCATTTCATACAAACTTAAATCTTAATTATGAATAAAATGAAATCCAATGAACTATAAAACAATAGAAAATGGTGATTGTGTACGTTTATATTTATTTACTCTAAGACTTTTTGCTGTATTTATTGAAGTCATTCCTATTGATTCAATGCTTTGCATGTGTATAGCAGCCCACTTTTCCATGCTAAGTAAAATTGGATTCTTTGCTTCTACAAATCCTATATTTCACAGAGAATCCACTGAACAGCACACAAAAGAAGAGTCTACACAGGTAACCTGATGGCAATACAAAAGAGCGTACTGCTTTGTGCAGTTTGCAAATGTAAGAAAACAACGGCAGAGAGAAGATAAAGAGGCTGTCACTTTGCTGTGGCTCTTGTTCATACCTTCTTGTCAACACTTTTAAAGGTGCTGTCAAAGTATGGATGAAATAACACAGATACTGTCTATTGTTCCATCCTGGGCGCTTACTGATTACTAGACTGCAGTAACTTTTGTCAAAGCAATTGAAGGAATGCTTTGGGGGTCCCAGGCAATTAATCACCCAAAGCTGCAGCAACGTCACAGGCAGAACTATGTCACCAAACTTATTTTAAATTAAAATGCAACTGGACCACTCATTAATCAGGCGTAACGAACACAAACTAACTGAAGATGATTCTTAGAAAAAGCAATCATAGTGTTTAATACTTGAATGTATTTCTTACCATTTAGGAAGGGAAGCATTTCTATGCATGGGAAACCAGGATTTAATTAAAATAGATCATTTGTCACAATGAGGCAGCATGTCATGATATTTTGTCACAATGAGGCAGCATGTCATGATATTTTGTCAC
The DNA here is from genome assembly GCF_019279795.1 of Protopterus annectens. Taxonomy (NCBI): domain Eukaryota; kingdom Metazoa; phylum Chordata; order Ceratodontiformes; family Protopteridae; genus Protopterus; species Protopterus annectens. The sequence continues at coordinate 45,538,524 of NC_056746.1, forward strand.
AATGAGGCAGCATGTTATGATATTTTGTCACAATGAGGCAGCATATCATGATATTTTAGTCACTCCATATTAAAGGTAAAACATGCATGCTGAGCTATTTAACCTCACATTTTGTAATTGTCCATTTGGGTCTAGAGATGAGAGTGAGCTGTGCATTACAGAGGGTCACTATATTCCGGTTGTACGGTGTACTGGGAGTAGTTGTCCAGGCGAAGTGAGCAAATTTAGAAATTAGAATTTTAAACCTTGTCACAAATGTACCTTGGAACAGATCAGACCAGTTTACTTTTTGAGATGCCAGGAGCCATTTGTCATATATACCCTGCATTTTCCCAATGCACATTCTTAATAAAACAACACAGATCAAATTTGTTTAATTGCTTATTACTATGCAGTCAGTTCAGCAGAATATCAAGCACCTATGCAAATCACATTGTACATTTTGCTAACGATAATGTCCTCAATATAACGCTCAGGGCTGTTGCTAAAGTCATCTTTGTGCGCGGTGCCTACTGTCCTACTGAAGCACCCAGCTGCTCTGGATTGGCCAATTTTCTTATGCAGGAGCTAGGAAATATATTCATTGCTCCTCTTTTACATTTTTATCTGTGGTAAAGGGAGCGAGAACCACACAAGGAGAGGTTATTATTTTATAGCATACATTTCAACTTGCTTTTCAAAGGAACATATCATTAAGCTTGGTCAGGCATCGCAGTCACTTATCCAGCATCCCTGAATTCAAGTTACTTACCATGCTCTTGGCATGGCCAATGATTTTCTTTCCTCAGCATGCTGTTATAGACCATATTCTTTAATGATTGTATTTAGTTATTTATTTATTTCCTTACTTATGTTTGTTCTCTATATAGTTTGACTAGCCCATTGATAATTTTCAGCCACACCTAGAGCTCAGTTAGCAGAAGTACATATATAATATAAAATACAGAATAAACAGAGAAAGTGATGTGCAATTAGGTAAGGCAAACCATAGCATATGAAGTCTGTACCAGTGTATTGGTAATAGGCAAATGTTATCAACAAGTACAGATACATCAGCAAAATACATGAGTTATGAACAAGATTTATGTAGATAGATAGATAGATAGATAGATAGATAGATAGATAGATAGATAGATAGAGATAGACAGAGAGACAGATAGATAGATAGATAGATAGATAGAGAGATAGATAGACAGAGAGACAGATAGATAGATAGATAGATAGAGAGATAGATAGATAGATAGATAGAGAGATAGATAGATAGATAGATAGATAGATAGATAGATAGATAGATAGATAGATAGATAGATAGATAGATAGATAGATAAAGTATGGTATCCCCGAAGTCTCAAAACAACTCGCTAAACAAGTATAGTGGGTCCAAAAACAAAACTGTGTAACAAACTTCTCTGTGTGGAAGATTTTCAGTCCATATATTTCTAGTTAATCACTGTATATTAATCAGATCAGACAATAGTAGTAGAAGTTGCGAACGTAAACTCATCTTAAGTCAAAACAAAACAAAACAAAACAAAAAGTAATAATAGAAAATATATAATTGTACAGCATTACTAAGTATTCGAAAGTAATCCAAGCAAGGCAGGCAGTCTGTTTCCAGTCGAAAATCCTTTATTAAGTACATAGACAAGCGATCCAAGTAAAACAAAAATAGAGTAATCATTTCCTCACAGGCTTTCTAAATATATATATTCTTTTTATCAGGCATGGGAGTGGTTTACTGCGCTGTAAAACAAAGTGTTATTGTTACACATGTTAAATTCACATCCCTTCCCCCATCAGTGTGACATTCGAGCTGGTCCTGCCCTACTTAGTAGCTGTCATAATAATATAACCCTTATGTACTTTAAATAAAATTTATAATGATGGTGGTACCTCTTATTTAATCAGATGATAATGCAGATTATTAAGTCTGTGATTTTATCCAAGATAAAATAATAATAATAGTAATAATAATAACATACAATAATAATAAGATAGATAGAGATATATAAGGATATCAACAAACTGTGAATGCTCATAAGAGTAAACACTGACAAAGCAATAATTTTACATCAAACTATAAAATGATCAAATGTCAAAAAAATAAAAACTAATTTTTTTATTTGCGACATGTAGCAAACATCCTGTATGCAGTACCTGGTCCATACTGAACAGCACTCCCAGACTCATCCTATCACCTGAAATGGCTCTTCAGAAGGCCAAAGGCCCTCTCAATGTGTTATATATCTCCTCCTCTGCTCTACTAGGATTTCTCTCGGGATTCATGAGCCATGGCTCCAGTGGTATCCAGCATTACCTGAGAAAAAAGAGGGGGGAGAAACAAAACAAAACCAAACAAACAAAAAATGTATATTGTTAGTGTTAGACATGATTTTTTGAAAAAAGAAAACATAAATCACTCAAGAAATGTGCTTTTTTTCTATCTATTATTTAATTATTTATTTACTAATTTGGGTAGGGCAATAGTCAACATGGACTTTTTTTCAGCTTCAGCCCATGAACAGACTCTGATACTTGCACAGGCAGACACAATATCAAAGTGGAGGCTGTGGGAATCAAACCGCAAACTACATGAAACTGATAGCTAACAGCTCTTAACTTTAATCTTTTGTGATAATTGCCAGACAAAACAACAGCTGGATGGCCTATAGGTGACCACTAAGATAAATAAGTGTGAGAGTACCCAGTATCTCTGGAGTAATAGCATGGAAATGATGACTGCCACAAAAGTGATGACTGCCAGCATCATCCACATAACAGAAACCCCATGATGCTTTCATAAGATGTGTCGCCAGACCTTTCCCAGGAGGATAAATGAGAAAGGCTGTCTTCAGAGAGCAAATTCTGTGGTTTAGCAGGATAAAGGCTAACTGTGCCACAAGAGACCTGAATTAAACAGTGTCCGAAGCACCTGTAGGAACTGGTAGGGGATGATAGGAGTCAGCAGCACCTTTCTGGGTAACAGTTCTGGGGGGCAGCTTTTGAGTGCCACAATGATGACATCTACTATTCAAACTAAATGTCATATAGTGGAGTTCACACCTGCTGAGCTCACTCTGTTGTGATATATTTGCACCTGTAAGCAACGGGATGTGCAGCCATAAGTATGGAACTTGGAGGATGCAGTTGACAAGAACGAATGGTCACATGAGTGAAAGCTTTCAACTTCTGCAAAAAAAGTGAATGCTTATGTGAGAGAACATTCTGTTAAATGGAGTTTCTGCTGGCAATCTTTTGCATTGGATTTGTGATCTCAAATTTAGTATATATAATTAGAAAGGGGTGTGGGTGGTGCAGAACCCCACATGGATAGTGCAGCAGGGAATGCTGTCACTGCAACTCCTAATTCCAGATCCCCCTATGACGTACGATGACTAGTCAGCAGCAGGAGTAACAGACCCCATGTGGCAGGCTTGTGCACGGCATGCAGATGCACAGGTAGACAGGTAACATCTAGTCCACAACTATGGATCATGGCATTCATGTTAGTGTTCCTTTATTATAAAAACACACAAAATATAATAGATGTATGCAGTGATACCTGTGGAATATGCTGTGTGGTGCATCATTTGCTGTCACTGTTCATTTGACATTCTCGCATCTTAAAATATTTTTTTATATTATCTGTTAGAATAATAATCCTGTCGTTATCATGCTTGAGTGCTCACCGATTCTTGTGCAGTGATGTTGAAAAGCATCAAATAGAAAATAATTCATATAATTTCTGTGTTAATGAATAACGTAATTATACAAAAGTAAGGAATACTGACAACATTGAAATACTTCATGAGGTAATGCATTGTAAATGTATATATTACTTTATTTATATATGCCATTTCTTACTTTATTTTGTTGTACTGCCCATCAGATTAATTTATGGCGTCATACACAACAAATTCTAACTTCAGAAACTATTATCATTTGTGGAGTGAGGAGTGTCTCCTGGCAGCAGTGTAACTTTGCATGGCAAGATACTCATTTTAATGTGTCATTTGCTTATGATATACTTCTCCCCAAAATGTCTGTTCATTACTGTTTTGATGTTTTAGGTACCTGCCACCTGTAGGAATGGTATCCCATGCAGCACTGCTTTTTGTCAAATGTTTCATGGATGGTTTACTTACTAGTTTTACAGGGATGAAATGCACACATTTGCAAACTCCCCACCCAACCCCCATTACAACTTAACAGAAAGTTAAGGTAAAAAGAATATGAAATCCACAGTGTTGTTCCTTCAAACCTACACTTGACAAATTCCTGGCACTGGACTTTAAAAACAAAAATAAAAACAAGAAAAAAATCTGAAATTAAGGAATGACCCCACCGTGAAGTCTGGATTTTTATTTGTTTTTATTTTGTTTTAAAAGTTCAGTGTTGGGTGTTTGTCCATTCTGTTTTTATTTAACAGAAACTTGTGTTAATGAAGTTGATTCACAGAAGTTCAAGATCAAATGAGTTATACACATCTTGATTTATAGGCTCAGTAATGGTGCAACTGATTTGGAGGAGGGGCTGCCAATGTCATGACCTACATGTTATAGGGGATCCTGCTGTCACTGACCTGACACTGCCACATGACCTTGATTGTGACCTCAAATGTGAGATTCTGCTAGGTTTAGATGAGCGTTGACATGACCTGCATGAAATGTGTTGTGCTCGTTCACTTGGACTGACACTGCTGTCTTCAGAAGCAACAGCAGCATCATGTAATGTCCTCCCATGTGTCCAAATGGTACCCTCTCCACTGCCCACTTCAAGCCTGACTGCTGTTTGTGTAATCTCCTCCCATGTGTCCGAATGGCACCCTCTCCACTGCACACTTCAAGCCTGACTGCTGCTTGTGTAATCTCCTCCCATGTGTCCGAATGGTACCCTCTCCACTGCCCACTTCAAGCCTGACTGCTGCTTGTGTAATCTCCTCCCATGTGTCCTAATGGTACCCTCTCCACTGCCCACTTCAAATCTGACTGCTGCTTGTGTAATCTCCTCCCATGTGTCCTAATGGTACCCTCTCCACTGCCCACTTCAAGCCTGACTGCTGCTTGTGTAATCTCCTCCCATGTATCCTAATGGTACCCTCTCCACTGCACACTTCAAGCCTGACTGCTGCTTGTGTAATCTCCTCCCATGTGTCCAAATGGTAGCCTCTCCACTACCCACTTGCAAGACTGACTGCTGCTTGTGTAATCTCCTCCCATGTGTCCTAATGGTACCCTCTCCACTGCCCACTTCAAGCCTGACTGCTGCTTGTGTAATCTACTCCCATGTGTCCTAATGGTACCCTCTCCACTGCACACTTGCAAGACTGACTCCTGCTTGTGTTTGGTATGTCCTGACTAGTGTACAAATGGAAATGGCCACTGATGTTTGGAGTGCCATCACAGTATACATCACTGTGACCATGGTGTTATCCTTTCTCTCTGCCATGTTGAAGTAATGCTGGAAATCATCATGCATACCCTGGAGAACTCTGACCAATTCCGGCTAACTCCCTGTGGCAATGTTCTGAGCCATAGCAATGTCACAGCACATTTTGCTGGAAATTATCATGCATACCCTGGAGAACTCTGACCAATTCCGGCTAACTCCCTGTGGCAGTGTTCTGAGCCGTAACAATGTCACAGCACATTTTATGTTGGGCAGTCAATGCTTTAAATGATTCCTGGGGTAGCTGTAAGAAATTTCTTAAGCTAGCTTCCCTTTGTAAAGGCATCACTGTGGACAATGTTGCCTCTGAATGCCTGCCATCATCCTCAAAGTGTTCTTCTGGGTTTGGAGATGCTGGTGTAGAGGCGCAGGAGTGGTTCCCTAGTACAAACATGAATGATATGTTAATTTGTGCTTGACTTTAAGTTGCACTGTCACTTTCTGCAACATCTTGTGGGGTGAGAGAACCTACCATTAAACATGGGGACTGAGTGCCACTTTCCTCAGGCTGTTTCAGAAACGTAACTGTGTTGTTATCATCAGCAGCATCAGAAACACCCACTCTGCTGCTCATATCATCCATGTTTAATAGGACAGCTGAACTCTTTGTTTCTGGTGCTGTAAAATATTATAAGAAAACACTAATAATAATAATAATGCATCATACAGTAATGAGTTCTTACAAGGGGGTGAGTGAGACACTTGCCATGCACACTCCCTTCATTTCCATTACATGCTGCTGTACGAGGGTCACCTAATACTAATTAATTAATAATTAATTGTGTTGTGTTTAACTATATCATTCCTTTAACCAGTACTCATTTCTCCCTATATACATGGGCATTACTGATCAGATTTTAAACCAGCCTTCATGAGCAGATGAGTGTTCTTGCTGCTTCAGGCATTGCTAAGATGGAGCAGTGTCTACACCTCTACAGTGTCCAACCTGCCACAGTGTCCACACCTCCACAGTGTCCACACCTCCATGGTGTCCACACTTCTACAGTGTCCACACCTCCACAGTGTCCATACCTCCATGGTATCCACACCTACACAGTGTCTATACCTATACAGTGTCCACACCTCTTCAGTGTCCACACCTCCATGGTGTCCACACCTTTACAGTGTCCATACCTCCACACTGTCCATAGCTCCATGGTATCCACACCTCCACAGTGTCTATACCTATATAGTGTCTATACCTATACAGTGTCCACACCTCCACAGTGTCCACACCTCTACAGTGTCCATACCTCCACAGTGTCCATACCTCCATAGTATCCACACCTCCACAGTGTCTATACCTATACAGTGTGCACACCTCTTCAGTGTCCACACCTCCACAGTGTCCACACCTTTACAGTGTCCATACTTCCATGGTATCCACACCTCCACAGTGTCTATACCTATACAGTGTCCACACCTGTTCAGTGTCCACACCTCCACAGTGTCCTCACCTGTACCGTATCCACACCACCTCTAATTATTCCTGTTCCACCATCTTCTGTGTCATAGTCATCCCCACAAATGGACAGAAGGTATTCCTCATCTGGCATTAACTGAATAAGATTCAGAACCCCCCCCCCCATAGTGGTACGGGAAATTGCATTGTGTCTGGCCTTGCTTGCAGCACATGCTACCATATTGTTTGCCCTTTCTTTACACTGTTCTACTGCTCAGTTTCTCCCTCCAACTGCATTGATTTCAACAACTACCTGACTCCAGCACTTGCTGTTCTCAGTTTATCTTGGTACCCCTTTACTAAAAAAAAAATCCCCATATGTCCTCAGTGCTGCCATGAGGGCTTTCAGTGGTTTGGGCCAGTGGTGGCTGGTGACTTCAAATTAAAGGGAGGCTGGCTGCAGGAGAGAGCGGAATGGGTGGAGCCAATGAGAAGGGGTGTGGCCAACCAGAAAGGGATGAGGCTATGCTCAAAACCACAACAACTGTAACTTTAATTAAATATGCTGCCCTGGGTGTTAAACCATCATTATGAGAGTCCAATCAAGACAAAATGAAGTGTAGAAGAAAAAAATATTTAAATGCATTGGCTGCATGACAGCTTACTTAATATCTAGATGGAAACAAAAAGGTTGTGAGGCATGAAAAAATAAATTACTTTTTAAATACATTACTGGAATACCAGTCAAAATCAAGTATAAAAAAACAAGCTTCTCCTTGCACTGCAGTTCTAATTATAATTTATATTCAGCTTTATAAAAGTAACAAGTAACATGCTGAAAATAGCAATCTCTGTGATACTATTAACCTCAAAACACGAGGCAAAGTGCAAATTAAACCAATAAACAAAAAAACACTGTGAAAAGGACAAAACCGCACCGGACAGCCGAGATGTTCTATCAGATTTATTGTGAGGTTAAACGTTTGAACAATCACCACGTTTTTCGTCAACAACTGTAAGACTTCATCAGACACAAACAAATTACAATTAACACAAATATATATATATATATATATATATATATATATATATATGCTGACATTTTAAACTAGCCAATAAAAAGCTGTACGAAACAGTCCTCATGAATATGAATAAGATTCATTTAAAACTAAAAGCATGAAAATCTGAATGACCTGTCAATAATTTAAATTAGTTTATGTACATCCATGTGTAACATATATGTTACATCCAGTAGTAGTTAGTTTAAAATGTTTGTCAGCATATATATATGTGTTAATTGTAATTTGTTTGTGTCTGATGAAGTCTTACAGTTGTTGACGAAAAACGTGGTGATTGTTCAAACGTTTAACCTCACAATAAATCTGATAGAACATCTCGGCTGTCCGGTGCGGTTTTGTTCTCTTCACAGTGTTTTTTTGTTAATTTCTGTGATACCCCCACTTGTAAAAATGTTTCTTATCCAAAAAAGACCTGCTGCCTGACAACAACTATCTACTTGTTTCATGGGGAAAATATGATCAAAGTAAAAAATGAACAGCAAACAAGAAACAAGCTCAAGATAAATTGCTTAAAGGATTACTGCATAGGTTATGGACCACAAATGATAGATTGGCATTGTGTTTAGTTTATGGGTAAAGCCTGCAAAGATGACTGCAAGTCTCTAATAAATGTAATGAGCTTCTGAAAATACTGTAATCCTGTCCTTTATTACAAATACTGTCATGCATTTCAATATCTAAGGCTTGTACATTATCTAGTTATGTAAATATTTTCTGCATGGCAACAACAAAAAGGCTTTCAGTGTTGGTAATTATTTAACAGTATGCTTATTAAAGGTTACGGGCATCTTACAATCTCAGACAGGCTTACCTGATGGTCATTAAAGCATTGCTACTTAACACAGAGCAACAGGGCACTGTGACAGCATGCATTTTCTGAATAATAAGAAGCATAAATCAATGGTATAAAAATATGACAGAAAACCAGAACATTCTGCAAAATCAAGGACAGATGAAAAGCCACTGTAGTACTTGTGTCTACCTTGGATGGGGGTATTCTCCGCACACATACACTGCATAACTGCTCCTTGCCTTGCTTGGACACATCCAGAGTCACTAGATGGGGGAGTGGGATGCAGCAAGTATGTCACAATTTGAAGTGTCTCTGGTTGATGGTGATGGCTCTGACACTCATACCGCTCAACCTCAGAGCAAGAAATCTGGACAAAGCCATACATAGAAGTGGGACAAAGGCCCAAAAATAAGGACAATTTTTAAATATTGCTATCATAAACTTAGAAAGATAATAGAATAGTAGGTCTTGCATTAGTATGAATTTTCTGAAGGGTATGAAATCTGAAATTCAAATGTCTGTCATTATTTTCTAACATCAGTCTCTAATGATTTGCCACTAATTTGCCAGAAAACCACAATTTTATGAAAAACAGACCAAACGTGATGTAAAATATAAAATTGCCACATAATACAGCTGAGAACCTATCAAAGAAGGGTCACTTTTTAATATAAGTACTGTTAACTTGAGCAGCTGACAAAATAAGAGAACCTACATGCATTTCTGAAGTAAAAGTAATCTATAACTCTGATCATTGCAGTTATTTATAATTGTAAACCCTCCAAGTTTTCTTCCAAAATTGCCATTTTGTGGAGGGATTATTAGGGGGAGAGCAACATTTTGAACCAAAACTGGGGACAGTTGAGAGGTTTGGATATTCCTAATTCTATAAAGCAATTTATTTGCACGTACCTCTCAACCTCTTAATGCAGGAAATCTGGAGAAGGCCAAATATATTGGGGGAACATTCAAACAGTCAAAAAATTGCTCTTGTATAAACTTAAGACAGTTTATCGAATAACAGGTCTTGCTTTAGCATGCATTTTTCTGAAGGTTATGAAGTCTGAAATTCAATGTCTGTCATTATTTAGTGACTTCATTCCTAAATGATTTGCCAGAAAACCACAAATATTATGAGGAACAAACCAAAAATAAGAAGCAAAAATCTATTCATTCTGGAAAAATCTGGACAGTTGAGAGGTATAGTTTAGCCAGGGTGGTCTTTGAGTTTGCTGCCCTTACCCCCTCACAAAATCATGGTCAAATGGAGCCTCCTCCCTGCAGCTATTCCAATGTCCCACTCCTTGGTTATATCGCCCCATTTACCATAAACACTGCAATATGAATACTGCTTTACTTCTGCGATGATTTGGATTTTATTTGAAAGTTTTATTTTGCATTTTACAGCACAAACACTGATAGACATCTGGTAAACAAAGCAATTCAGTCTCACAGTGAAAATAGACTTAGCATTAAAACTTCTCTGCCCTTGAAACTTACATTCATTGAAACAGCATTGAAACCCACATTCAAAGAAAATACATTTTGCCAGTGGCAAATAACAATTAACTTTGGGCTGCTTTCAAATCATAGGCCCCTTGTACACAAAACATACATGTGATCTTTGATAGACCTTCCTGATTGTATTAAATTATATTCCTTGTACAATACAGTACAGTTGTTAGAAGGCATTTTAAATGTATTGTTTTGAACATTTTTCCAGTAAACAATGAAACAAACTGCATGCACCAATAATAACAAAACTGCCCAATTCAGAACATTTCCATCAAAAAAGCCTACTCAAACTTCTACAGTCCAACAGTATCAGTAAATATGCACAATCTTTGAAGAAGTAAAAGTCATCTAAATAATTCCACATTAAAGAGATCTGTAACTAATGAAGAGGTTGCTGCTAGCAAACAACTTTATATTTCATTGTTTCATCTACAAAGTGCCTGCTGCCCTTGAGGAATAAGTTGCCTATATTACATTAAAAAAATGATAAGCTAGTAATACTGCAATAGGGAATGGATGGCAAACTGATAACAGGTTCATAGTTACTAGGTATCTTCGCCAAAAAGGACATTATCAGGACTGCAGCATCCACCCCCTTTACAACACAGTACAGTATCAGCAATGCATCTCCATACTGTGGGAGTAGAACCCACAGCTTTCTGCATCAAAAGCAAGTGCACTACTGCTTGTGCTATTAACAATGCAAGCAGATTTAGCATAAGCAGCACTAAACCTTTGCTCCCTGGCAGCTCTCAGCTCCTTGTAAAATCTATTCGATACTCAGTTGTATCTCTGAACTTTGCAGCACAAGAAATCTGGAAAAAGCCAAAATTTATTGGGGGAGGAGAAAAGCCCAAAAAACAGGGACACATTTTAAACATTGCTTGAGTAATGTGAAGTTGCTAGAATAAAATGCTGTGATATCACCACACATTTCACTGCCAAATCTTGAACTCAGGACCCTGTGGAAAACAGTCAGAGCAACATACCACTATGCCAAATCAGCTATTTTATGAAAGAGAGGAAGACTGAAACTTAAATGGCTAAGATTTAGTGAATTCAGTTCTTAGAATAGCTGTCAACCTCTTAGCACAAAACACTTGAACAAAGCCAATAATGTTGGAAGACAGCCCACAAACATATTCAGCGAATTCAGTTCTCACCATAGCTCTCATCCATTTAACAAAAATCACCTGGGCAAATCCAGTAATGGGGGAATACAGACCCCAAATATATTCAGTGAATTCAGTTCTCACCATAACTCTCAACCTTAGCACAAAAACCCTGGATGAAGCCAATAATGGGGGGATACAGTCCCACAAATAGGGACAAATTTCAAATATCCATCTTATAAACTTGGAAAATTACTAAAATAAAATGTTTTGTGTTACCATGTACTTTCTGAAAAATATGAAGTCAGAAATTCAAATCCCTGTCATTTTTTATTTCTTTAACATTTGTTAACCAGGAAAGTCTGACTTGCAACAAAAGCCAATTTTCAGCAGAGGCCCAGGAAGAAACAGTCCAGACACATGTCTTTGTAAGATGGGCGGACACCAGATCACCTAAAGGAAACTCACACAAACACAGGGAGGACATGCAGACTCCACACAAAAGGCACCCCAGCCAAGAATCAAACCAGATAAACTGTAGTTGTCACACAACAATCCTATCACTGCACCATCAACTATGTAAGCCAACAAAAATACAGAAACCACAGATTTTATGAGGAACAGAACACAACAAATATAAGGCAAAAATCTGCACATTTTTAACAAATGGTGGTGGGTAGGGAGCTCAGGCTGTTGTTACCTGCAATCAAGGTACACGGTTCAAGCCTAACCACCCACCACTATGTATCCTGAGTTCTCTCTAGCCACCAGTATATAGCAACTGGGACATTTCACACACACATTGCAGATGCAACTGGGACATTTCACACAGATTGCAGATCTATGCTGTGCACCCTTTGCAGAACCTTTGGTACCTATTTTCATTTTAATGCCAATTTACACTTCATTTCACTGTTGGTACAACTCTTCTTTCAGAATTTCAACAGTCACCCAGTCATATTGTTTTATTTTCCCTTTACATACCTCTGTGCAATGTAAGATGTAAAGATATTAGCCTGCTCACAAACAGCAAAAAGAGCTGAGATGTTCAGGTTCAAGTCCCTATTTAAGCCATGATTTATTATTTTTCTTTTCTGCAAAGTACACCATTTAAAACTGGCAAATGGACAATTCTCTTTGTTAGTATTTGGCTTACTAATACATGTGTCAAACTGACTATTATATTTCCACAGATGTCTAATAAGTAGAGAATATTCCCAAATGTTGACCTGCTAGAAGTTAATATGGTTATCCATGCTCAAGTCATGTAAGTAGATATAAGAATAATGAACTGGGCATTGCTCACAGATATTCCTACATTCTTTACACAGCAAAAAAAAATCCTTCATCAATATCCCAAATATGTCATCTCCTGAACAAAAAAAAGATAATTAAGAACTGTTTTCTGTGTAACATACACTACTTCCACACATAGATAAATCATTTTCTGAGGAAATGCCTGCAGTCGTTGTTAAAGGAGATTTTTAGCTGTTGTTTAATAACTATCCCTCTTCATTGCCTTGTACTCTGAATAAAGCTATTCTTCTTGTCATGAATGTTAGAATATGCCTTTACACTTGTTAATTCTCAGGAAACTGGAAGGCACGCATTGTATCTTTGGTAAATTCATTCATTCATTTAGTTGACAGTTTGTGTACAAACCCTGATCCTAGCCCTGGCCTTGTCCCTAACCCTAAACTAACACAATACCTTAAATATTTTTTCCATAACACTACTACCAAACAAGAAATGTTCAGACATTTACACATGCATTCACAATACTAGTCATATCCCCTTAAATAATCCGTACTGTAACCCTAATCCAAATACACACACACACACACACACACACACACACACACACACACACACACACACACACACACACACTGAAAAACAGCTTTCATTTCAGTTCCCTACCTGAAACAAGTCCATCTGCAGCAGAAGCTAAATCCTGTTCCTGTAACAGTCCCATGCAGCTGAATGTCTTCTTGGAGAAGGTTTGCCCACAAGAGCAGGCTCCAGCCTACGGACGTTGCAGTCCAGATGTCTTCCGTTCTGTGCGGTCATCACCACATAGACTTCTGGGCTGCAGGGCAGAGATGGCCTTTCCTCCTATCCGGACTGATGACAAAGCAGTCTGGTGTTCCCAATCTGTGCAATCACGCATGCGCAGAGTTCCAGGTAGGGTTACCACCTGTCCCACTTTGCAAGGGTCCCTCTTTGGGCAGTTGTGTCCTGCAAAAAAATTGAAAAAATGGCAAATATCCTGAGATTTTAGGACTAAATTATTTCCTATATTTTATGTAATAGTTGCATAAAACAGTTATTCCGTATCTGAAACACCTAAATGTTATAAGAAATAGAATAAGGAACTAAAATTATACAAAAATAAGCTTTTATTTAGGCAAAAAGGTAAAGTTCTGTCCTTAGTACTGGCCATGGGTATGTTTCGCCCTGCAAAATCTGACGTTTGTACCAAAAATGTCCCACTTTGGACATTTGAAAAGGTGGCAATCCTAGTTCCGGGACTCGAGAAATATTTATTTTTTGTTTCTTTTTTTTTTCACAATTTTTTTTATTTTATTTTTGTCTTTCCTCAGCTGAGGGGAGGGGCTGCAGTCCTGCAGTCCTATAGCACAAGCCACCCCTGGTTTGGGCCCTTATTCTCCATCAGTATTACATGTAAAAAAAAAAAAAGGTAAAAGGTCTACAGTCAGAAAATGTAATACAATGTTTGGATGTAATCACCTTTTACAGTACAAAACACTGGCCATCTATTCTTGCCACCTACAGTAACTGTTACTAAACACAAACCGATATAACTACCTAACAGAAATCTCAGTATATTCATGCAAAAGTATAATATGTTACCTGCAGTTCATTCAGGAATGCAATCCCTTTTGTCCCAAAAAGGCATCATATCCTCTGCCATTGTCATGTACTGGTAATATTGCTATTTTTTTATTTCACACTACCACTACCACAAAAATAGAATCATCACACATGCCTATTCATCTCCTTAGCACAGTAAAAGCTTTATAGCAAATGACCTCATTTATATCCATGTATGCACAATCAATAAATTATACCAGAGTAATGATCATTCTCTGCCATCAGTAATCATTCCTAGTGCTGCTGTCATGAAATGCAACTTCAAAATGACAGAAATTTACCAGTCAGTCAATACTGTCATAACACGTACAACATACATCCAAGTTCATTGAAAATGAGCCTTAAATCAATATTGAAATATTTTTTAAATATTTTCTCATTAAATAATAATAATTTTAAAATATTTCCTTATTGTAGTATATCTTTGGTGTCCTTCTACATTTGCCACCTGTCTTGGCTATTCGCAAATTAATATGGCATTGCTCAACTTATTCATGAAAATGCAAAGTCATTTATATGCGTTGTATGCAAATTAGGCTAGTTTATGTGCATCTGTATGAATCTTAGTAATATGCAAATGTGTCCAATGTATATCAGCAAATTTCGACATTTTGGCAATAGTGAATGCACATCCAATGTTACATGAACTTATTTAAAAGTGAAATGGATTAATTGTGGATGGTTCTGAAGGCAAGTTACAGCTATCTCAAGCTTGCCATGAGAATGCATGAATGGCCTTACAGCAGCCAATATCAGAATGTAGTTTAAAAACAAATTTGAATCATCTGAATGTCAGATTTGCAGCAATCTAAAAATATTTCCTGCCCATCTAACATTGTGTGTCACGCTCTAGCAACTTAAACTCATAATTTTATAAAAGTTAAAAAAAAAACACACAAAGTGACATTTATCTCCTCCAAGAAAAAGGAACAGAAAAATTATTCTGTACCACATGACAATATTGATGTTAGGGTACAAAAAAATAAATAACTTTTATGAATAAGCATTACCAAAACAAAATATGAATCATATATTTCTATTTTATGAAACATGGAAGGGAAAGGTATGTGTTTTCCTTTAAGAAAAATCAGTATGTTACAAAGCATTTTTGGTTAGAACAAAGTTTCCAGTAGAATCAATAACTGTTGTAATGCCCATACTAACAAAAATGGTTTGGTTAAGGTGATCTCACACCCTGCAGGGAGTAGTTCAAACCCTGATTAATACATCCCTGACAATATCTACTACAGACCCCACAGGGTGGGCTCTAATCCTGATTAATACATTCCTGACAATCCATACATCACACCCCTCAGGGAGGGTTCTAACCCTGATTAATACATTCCTGACAGTACTTACATCACACCCCACAGGGAGGATTCTAACAGTGATTAATACATCCCTGCCCATACTTACATCACACCCCACAGGGAGTGGTTCTAACCCTGATTAATACACCCCTGACAGTACTTACATCACACCATACAGGGAGGGTTTTAACCCTGATTAATACATCCCTGCCCATACTTACATCACACCCCACAGGGAGGGGTTCTATGTCTGATTAATGCATCCCTGACCATACTTACATCACACCATACAGGGAGGGTTTTAACCCTGATTAATACATCCCCTGACCATACTTACATCACACCACCCAAGGAGGGTTCAATCCCTGATTAATAGATCACTGACCAGACTTACATCACACCCCACAGTGAGGGTTCTAACCCTGATTAATACATCCCTGACCATACTTACATCACACCCCATAGGGAGAGTTCTAACCATAATTAATACATCACTGCCCATACTTACATCACACCCCACAGGGGGGGGGGGGTTCTAACCCTGATTAATACACTGCTGACAGTACTTACATCACACCATACAAGGAGGGTTATAACCCTGATTAATACATCCCCTGACCATACTTAAATCACATCACCCAAGGAGAGTTCAATCCCTGATTAATAGATCACTGACCAGACTTACATCACACCCCACAGTCAGGGTTCTAATCCTGATTAATACATCCCTGTCCATACTTACATCACACCCCATAGGGAGTGGTTCTAGCCCTGATTAATACATCCCTGACCATACTTACATCACACCCCACAGGGAGTGGTTCTAGCCCTGATTAATACATCTCTGACCATACTTACATCACATCTTACAGGGAGTGGTTCTAGCCCTGATTAATACATCCCTGACCATACTTACATCACACCCTACAGGGAGTGGTTCTAACCCTGATTAACACATCCATGACCATACTTACATCACACCCCACAGGGACTGGTTCTAGCCCTGACTAATATATCCCTGACCATGCTTACATCAGCCACACAGGGAATGGTTCTAACCCTGATTAATATGCCCCTGACAGTACTTACATCACAACAAAAAGGAGTGGTTCTACCCTAATTAATACATCCCTGACCATACTTACATCACACCCCACAGGGAGTGGTTCTATCTCTGATTCATACTTCCCTGACCATAGTTACATCACACCCCACTTGGAGTGGTTCTGACACTGATTATCACACCCCTGACTACTTACATCATACCCCAGAGGGAGTGGTTCTAGCCTGATTAATACATCCCTGACCATACTTACATCACCCCACATGGAGTGGTTCTAGCCCTGACTAATATATCCCTGACCATACTTACATCACACCCCACAAGGAGTGGTTCTAACCCTGATTAATACATCCCTGAACATATTTACATCACACCCCACAAGAATTGATTCTATTCCTGATTAATACATCCCTGACCATGTTTACATCACACCCCAGAGGGAGGGTTCTAACCCTGTTTAATACATCTTGACCATACTTATATCACACTCCCCAGTGAGAGGTCTATCCCTGATTAATACATCCCTGACCATACATACATCATACCCCATAGAGAGCGGTTCTAACCCTGAGTAATACATCCCTGACCATACTTATATCACACCCTACAATGAGTGGTTCTAACCCTGATTAATACACCACTGACCGTACTTACATCACACCTCACATAAAGTGGTTCTAGTCCTGATTATTACATCCCTCACATTGGAGCATGTTGAACAGAAGAACAACTAAACCAGGCTGTTGTTTATAGATTTCAGTTCAGGATTTAATACAGTGTTTCCAATACAACTTAAAGGAAAGCTAATCAACCCTGGAATAAATAAAGGGCTGTGCAACTGGATCCTCAATTTCCTGACTGAAAGACTGCAAAGGATATATGCTGGTAACAACACTTCAGTGAGTATTACAATCAACACTGGAGTACCACAGGGTTGTGTGCTGATTCCTCTACTGTTCACAGTCCTTATCCATGACTGCTCTGTGAAAGCTAGAAACAATCACATCATCAAATTCACAGTTGACACCACAGTGGTGGGACTCATAAGTGGTGATGTTGAGAGTGGGTATTGGAATGAGGTCAGCTCCCTGATTAAATGGTTCAATAACAACAATTTGGACCTGAACATCAAAAAAACAAAATAAATTATTATTGACTTCAGAAAGAGCTCTGCCATGCACCTGCCCCTCAAGATCAATGATGAAGAAATGGAGAGATTGCAAACTACAAAGTTCCTGGGTGTACATATATTAGAGGATCTTTCTTGAAGTACAAACACAGGTCAGCTAATTAAAAAAAAACACTAGCGACTACACTTCCTAAGAAGGCTTAGAAAAGCAAAGCTCTGTATGAATGCTCTAACTACCTTCTGTAGAGGAACCATCGAGAGCATTATCACCAGCAACTGCACTGTATGGTTCAGTAACAGCACAATGGCTGAAAGGAAGAAGCTACAAAGAATAATAAGTACAGCATAAAAGATTGTGGGCACTAGACTTCCTACCTTACAGAAGTTGTTTGAAATGATATGTAAAAAGAGGCCCCACAAAATACTGAGTGACACTTCTAATCCAGCGTGTGGTTGTTTCACTAAACTTGCATCTGGTAGAAGGTTATGGAGTATCCACTGCAGGACCTCCAAATTCATGTACAGTTTTTATCCAACTGCAATAAAATGCAGTAATGCAGACATAAATCTGGACGTATCAAACGTGTAACAGATTGTTACTCTCATTCATGTTCTTGTCTTCATACAGCGATTCTATTTATTTATTGCAAACTAAAATTAATATATTCTCATTTAAGTGCAATTCCAATCACTTCCTTATGTGCAATATCACCCAACCTCACCTCTGTGTACAGTGTACTTTTCTTTTCATGTGTTAATCATCTAGTAGTCAGTGCCATTCAGTGTATATAGATACTGCACAAGGATGTGTGTCAGCTACCTAGATATGTACTTCGGTACTATAGTTATTTTTTATTCTTTAATACCTATCATGTCTGTCTTTTTGAGTTTGTTTTCTCCTGTGAAAGAGCTAACACTCAAGATTTCATTTGGGTAGCACTTGGTTTCCTAAATGACAATAAAGTATCTTTGAATCTTTGAATCTTGAACCCAGACCATACTTACATCACACCCCACTGGGACTGGTTCAAGCCCCAATTAATACATTCCTGACCATACTTACATCACACCCCACAAGGAGTGGTTCTAACCCTGATTAATACATCCCTGACCATACTTCCATCACACCACCCAAGGAGGGTTCAATCCCTGATTAATAGATCACTGACCAGACTTACATCACACCCCACAGTAGGGGTTCTAACACTGATTAATACATCAGTGACAATACTTACATCACACCCCACAGGGAGGGCTCTAATCCTGATTAACACATCCCTGCCCATACTTACATCACACCCCACAGCGAGTTGTTTGAACCCTGATTAATACACCCCTGATAGTACTTACATTACACCCCACATGGAGTGGTGCTAGCCCTGATTAATACATCCCTGACCATACTTACATCACACCCCACAGGTAAGGTTCTAACCCTAATTAATACATCACTGACCATACTTACATCACACCATACATGGAGGGTTTTAACCCTGATTAATAAATCCCCTGACCATACTTACATCACACCACCCAAGGAGAGTTCAATCCATAATTAATAGATCACTGACCTAACTTATATCACACCCCACAGTGAGGGTTCTAACCCTGATTAATGCACCCCTGAACATGCTTACATCATAGCCCAGAGGGATTGGTTCTAACCCTAATTAATATATCCCTGATCATACTTACATCACACTTCAAATGGATGGATTCTAACTCTGATTAATACATCCCTGACCATACTAATATCACACCCCACAGGGAGTGATTCTAACCCTAATATATCCCATGACCATACTTACATCTCACCGCACAGGGAGGGTTCTAACCCTGATTAATACATCCCTGACCATACTTACATCACACCCCACAGGGAGTGATTCTAACCCTAATATATCCCATGACCATACTTACATCTCACCGCACAGGGAGGGTTCTAACCCTGATTAATACATCCCTGACTATACTTACATCACACCCCACAGGGAGGGGTTCTATGTCTGATTAATACATTCCTGACCATACTTACATCACACCTACAGGGAGGGGTTTGAACCCTGATTAATAGATCCCTCAGTATACTTGCTTCATTCTTGTTCTGGCTCTTCTAAAGCTGGCAACACCTATGAAGGTATGAGGCCACACTCCTAGCTGGTCCAATAAGGAGACCAGGTGCACATGTACACCATATGGGGAGTTCTTAGCATTTTATCTTCAGACCTGAATGAGTCTGATAAACTGGTTAACATTTAGAAGTGAAGAAAAAGAGGACAAAAAGAAAAAGGTTTGTATTCCTAGTGGTTCTTACTATAATCGTCTATTCTCTGTAAGTGTAATAATTATTATTTTTATGTGGATATTTCTGAAGTCTTATTGCAGAAGGAAGCCTGGTATATGTTTAAATATGACACCTTTTATAAAACGTTTGAATAATAAACTACTTATGACAAATGTATTATTAAATTTTTGCTATGAAACATTGTAAGCGTTTGTGTTTAAAATAGCCTTTTCTGGTTGGTAAAGTAATTAGTGATGAAATGGCTTTAAAAGTTTTGAAAAATAGTAATGTATTTTAAATTTAGAACTATTAGATGTCATTAGCTGAGGTGTCAGTTCAGTTGCCAGACTTGATTAAGTCGTGTTTTTGAAGTGAAAAGATTTCAGAATATTTGATCTATTGTGGTAGAAAATGCTGTGTCAAAGTGTTCTAAATTGTCCCTTTATGCTTTGTTCTTGAACTGCAATACTAGTGTTGTGTAACAGAAGTCTTGTTCTGGGAATTGTTATACAACACATTGTGTTACTGTATACATCATAAAACTGTACAACATCCATGGAGAAATATGCATTTTCATTCAATTTATTCCTTTGCCTCTAAGGCCCAGACCACGTCTCTAATTTAATTGGGCTAGTGCTTGCAAACGATAATGTATCAAATTAGTATTTACTGTGCAAATTACAGTGCATTTTATTGCATCATTTTATGATGTTATAACCCATACTGAATGCTTTTTCATAATGTCTCAAAGATTTCCTTGATATGTGTTGAGTTTATGAATGTTGATCTTTCTGGAGCTTTGACACGTGGACTCTTCTGTAGGCAGTCAATTCAATAAATCTAAAAAAACATAAATATGTACTACTAGGTGGACCAAAAAGAATTTAAACTGAGTCATGACTTTCCTGTAAGAATTAAGAAGTATGCCTCACCCCACCTTTAAATTTCAGAGATCATGTTAGACTATTCAAAAACTATTATAAACTATCAAACATGTTGACTAAATAAATGCAACCTTGCTTGGCCAAGGGATTCTCAAGCTATCTTTGAAATAGGTTTTCCCTCTCATTGCAACCAATATTTAGAACAGAATCATTTAAATAGCCTTCAAAATGTGTTTTATGGATAACTGCCTCAGACTGGAACACTGTTGTATATTTACACAAATGGTACCTTCTCTTCCCACTCCTTTCAGATATGCGCATGCAATATGGATGTACTCTTGTTTATAAACGTTGAAATCTTGGCCACTGCCATACCTTGTCCAGCTCACATTATTTAAAGTCTATAAGTGGAGCATTCTGCTTACCTTGTTCTGTACTCCTATAGGTATCTGTCTGATATATAGTTTTAGACTGAAGGGAAAAATCCCTTTAACAGCCAAGGTCCCAGTCCCATGTGTTTTTATGCAGTGTAACCAAACCTTGCAATGCCCCTGATTTTGCCTCATATTTTGCCCTATCCATCATAAAATGGTTAACGTTCTGGTAAATCATTGAAGCCTGCAGGGAACCACTAATGCCACACATTAGAGTTTCACACTGTTCTTATCATTCCGAAAAGATACAGGTTGATGCAAAACCTGATATCATATTACCATTTAAAGTCAAATTTCCCCTGCTTTTGGCCTCCCTCTCCCAATACCTCTCAACTGTACAGATTTTCACAGACTGTCCAGATTTTTCCCTCATGTTTTTGGTCTGTTCCTCATAAAATTTGTGGTTTCTGGATTTTTGTGGCAAATCAATCAGAATTGAATTCACTAAATAATAACAGGCGGTTCAGTTCCAGACTTCATAGCCTTCAGAAAATGCATTGTGATACAATACCTTTAATTCTTGCAACTTTCAAACTTTATAGAAGCAGTATTTAAAATTTGTCCATATTTTTGGTGCTTTGTCCCCACATTATTGTTGGCTTTGTCCAGCATTCTTGAGCAAAAATATTGACAGATATTAGCATAACAAACTTAAAATAGTTTATCTTTTACCTCAAATCTGATATTTTCCAAAAAGCTAACCACGGCTGCTACTTTGCAATATCCTAATAAGAAGGCTAATTGCTTCTTCATTCTGATTAAAGTAAGAATGACTGCTTAGACGGAGATGAAGGTAGTATATGAACAACAGTAAATAAAGTAGATGACTCTCAAGTTACTGAAAAATGTATTTCTAAAACACAGAACCGCAAGGTATCATTAGCAAGTGTTATGCTCAACAAATGCTTAGAATTCTGAGTATGTCTAATTAAAGTAAATAATTTAATGCTTGAAGTATTGTCCTGGTCCTCTTCAATAAAACACAACACTGAATGACATTTGACGACCTTTATTAAACTTCCATAAATATGATTGTTAGCCAATAGTTATAGATTTCAACCAAGAATATGACACAGGTGATAATAACCTCCATGAAACAAAACATAAACTAACCATAAGGGCAGCCTAACCACTCACCCTTGATAAGCAGTGTCCCCCAATTGCTCACTTATCTTTGCACTAACAAGGCAGCGTTACCTGCTCACCTTCAATTTATTGAATTACACCACCATCCAAATAAGCAGCTCTGCTAGCTTATTAACTTAGCCAACAGAGCAACTGCTCACTTTCCTTCCCCAAGTTTTGAATTGCACATCCAACACTAGAGGGGGAACAGAAGAGGGCAAGGCTGCCCCTCTTTTCTCCCTTCCCACTGAAATAACCACAATATCCCACTAATAAAAAGAGGGATGGTGGGAGGGTAGCAAGTTCATGCCAAAAATGTGACTTCTACCTCAGTTACACTTGACAAAAACCTCTAAGTCCCTCCCTACCCTTACCTCATTTCCTCCTAAACATCCCTCCATCCCATTTAACCCTATCCTCCCCTTAGTCTCTCAATTCCTGCTAATGTATTGCCTAGCCCCACTTGAAGATGTCACAGGACAAAATGGTCTGTTCCAAACCTTATTTGTCCTGGTCCACTTCAATAAAACACAACACTGAATAACATTTGATGACCTTTATTAAACTTCCATACATATGATTGTTAACCAATAGTTATAGATTTCAGCCAAAAACACGAAACAGGTGATAATAACCTCCATGAAAGAAAACATAAATTAACCTTAAGGGCAGCATAACTACTCACCCTTGATAAGCAGCGTCCCCCACTTGCTCACTTAAGTTTGCACTAACAAGGCAGCGTTACCTGCTCACCTTCAATTTATTGAATTACAACACCATCCAAATAAGCAGCTCTGCTAGCTTATTAACTTATCCAACAGAGCAACTGCTCACTTTCTTTCCCCAATTATTGAATTGCACATCCAACACCAGAGGGGGAACAGAAGAGGGCAAACCTGCCCCTCTTCTCAACCCACCAGCCTGACCAGGCTGTTTTCCATCTCTCCAACTACAACTTCCATCCCTAACCACCTTTAGGTTATTAGGCCATACATCCTTCTGTGTACCCCTTCCTATGCTAAGGTATAAAACTATAACCTCATAACCTAGCATAATTCCTGCACATGATCTAACTAATTCCTACCACCCATCCAATGGAAGCCTCACAATGATCCAAGGGCATTCCCAACCACTGGACCACCAATACTAAGCCCATTGCCACTGAAACCATGCCAAGGCAATTGCATACCACCATGCCAAATTACAACCCCATTTTACCACCCAATGAAATTTACTGACCAACGAATGTATGTAATAACCATCTAAATCTCCTTAAGCTCCATTCAATAAAATGTTGCCATTATACCAACTACCCATTATAACAAATAAAACACTTAAATCACCATCATGTCTTGTAGCAGTATGTCCCCAATACACCAACAGCAAACCAAGCCAGCAAACTAACGAAAAACAATATACCAACAAACTTGAGAATGCCCGATGTTACCCAGTCTCTCAAAGTCAGTGACGTGCCATCACTGTCCAGAATGTAGTAAATCAACCCAACCCAATCTCTACTGAAACTTCAGTAACTCCAAGCTAAATCCTTCTATCAATCCCCCCATCTAGCTCACAAGCCTGACTTACCGCATGCAAGCCACTAATCCCGAACTCCTGCTGGCTGCAATACTACCTGACCCATCCCAAAGAATATCCCAGCAATAATACAGTGTGAAATTCAATCTTGATACTCCCCACACAAAATCCATCCAAACAATACATTACCTCATGACTGCAGGTTAAAAACAAGCAAATAAACAAGTCCATATTCGGCTGCACTGCTGGAAAACCATGAACTTATTTCGTACCCCTCCATCAGCTAACACAGTCCTCAGCCTTCTTTCTCATCTGTCGAGTCTATGTTCCTTCAGCCTATCAAGTAATACCCACTCTACACATCCCCCTTAGTGATCTCAGTGTGATTTGTCGAGTGCACATTCCTTCAGACCACCAAATAACACCCACTCAGCACAATCTGTAAGAGAAAGAACTATAAATACTCCACACACGCAAAATCAATTTCTTAATGATGTTATGCACCAGCGAGGGCATAGCTTTCATCAACTGTAGGAAATGCATGCATTACTAAATCTGAAACTCCCATGAAACCTAAGATGTTTTAGCAAAATTCCTCCATAATGTTTCTTCCTACCACCCTTATTCACAATATGGCTGATAACCTTGCAAAATGAAACTATTTCATTGCATCACATGCTTATTCTCTAAATAAAATTATCACTTTAAGTATCTCATGAGATGTCTAACAAGTGTTAACCAATAATAAGGGCAGGGAAAGTTAAAATCGCAAAATGTGACAACAAAATGCCAATCCGCATGGCCAACACTATTCACCTACCCTAAAGTGCATCCCAGTGAATTAAGC
Organism: Protopterus annectens; assembly: GCF_019279795.1. NCBI lineage: Eukaryota > Metazoa > Chordata > Ceratodontiformes > Protopteridae > Protopterus > Protopterus annectens. The sequence continues at coordinate 45,563,380 of NC_056746.1, forward strand.
CAAAGGCAACACCAGGGTGAAATACACCAACTTATTAACCCCTACCAAAGTAACCCACTTAAACTAGCTGACACGCAACTTCAGTAACCTCTAACTCCCTGAAAAGCTACATTTGAAACGAAAACACTGCCTTGTATAAACAATAATAACAAACACCTCCTTATCCCACTACCAAACAATGGATGGGTTATTAAACTCCACCCAGGGTTCTCCCCATGTCCCTTGAAGGACAATAGGAGCAGTATGTGAAAATAAGAAGTGATCCTGGCTAGCCTACAAGACCCTAAACCATTAACCTCATAGCTTCAATGCTGCTATGATTGTTGTGATTCTACCTTACCTATAAGACCACAAACTCCCTATAAACAACCCTCCGCATCACCTTGCCCCAAACATACTTTCCCCTGCCACACTTTTGTGTACCACTCCAACAGTCAAAATCCAAGCAAGAAAATCCATACCTTTCAAAGCCATTTCATTAGGGCACTGACCGCTGCTCACCCATGTGTAACCTCCTTGTGCAACACCCAAGCAACTGGGACATCCATTGAAACAGGCTTCTTCACTCCAAATCCTCTTCATTCAGGCCACCCACCACAGCCCACTCAATTCTACACCTCTGCAATCTGCAAAAGAAAACAGATTTCCATGTCTTTGCAAGGACAGAAACAATGATGAACCTCAGACCCAACCACTTGTGTCTAGGTAGCAAACACGTTTTCACCAGGATCCCCTTTCACTAGCTACCCTTTGTCCTGAAAGTTATGAGAACCCCAAATGACATTGCTGATGTAATTCAGCCATGACTTACCCGGGCGACACCCTTTATGAAAGATGGACCAAAATATGACACAAATCTGGGCATTCTGCAAAATCTGTGCAGGTGAAAGGGTATGACTTAACACCCGTGATCCCCTTCAAGAGGAAATCAGCAGTTGAACTACATGATGCATACCCAACTGATCCTACTGCTCACCCAAACACCTGCTCCCTGCAGCAAGTTGACCCCTCCATGACCACAGAGCGAGGACCCAACCTACACTCTCCTTTTTCTTGTCCTGCCAATACCTGGCTTCAAACTCAATTTTGTCCCCCAAGCCATAAAAGTGCTTGCAAACTCAACCTGTTAGCTTTCCCCATCAATCTCAGAGCAATAAATCTGGCCAAAACCACCCACCAAGGGGGGGCAACCTTCAACCGTTGCCCCTACAAACCCAAAACTATGAGCACAGCAGATCCTACAGCAGCATGTCATAGCCGTGCATGCAGTCTGCACTCAAGTGTCCATCTCCACTCTTGCCAAGACTTCCCCAAGCCACAGTTTTAAGAAAATGAGTACCTCTCAACCTCTTAAAAGAAATCTGGACTAAATCCTACAAAAATGGGGGGAACAAATGCCCAACCTGCCACATCTGGTCCCCACGTAAACTTGATCAATAACCTAATCCTTATATTATTTACCTCATATATACTTTTTTTTGTTTTTAATATATCACCAAAGAACATCTTAGCTGGTGTGAGGGCTTCAACATTGAACTGGGTGTAACATGAGCCAATCACATATTTCCCAAGCCCTTACAGGAAACGTCAGGGGGAAAAAAATCATCAGTACCAGAAGACCACATGCTCCGTCACTACAAAGATCCTATTTCATGTTTCCAAACTGCCATCCCACTAACTCATGACAGCCTAGCCAGAATAAATCATGCTGTGCCACAAAATGTTAGTCTAACCAATCCCCCACCAACTGCTAAACTTCCTGCAGGCTACCACTTCCGACAAAGGCTATGCCAGTTGCCATATGCAAACAGATGCAATCACTAAACAACACAACAATGAAAAGAAAAGCATTTACTGCCACAAGATCTAGAACAAAATAAGATTTGAAAATAAAACCTCCAATAACAGGTGACACTGCTGTTAATTCTGATGCAACATGACTAAGGACTCCCTCGCATCTCAGCTACACATACTTACCTTGTCTTAGTACTTTTTAGGCTACCACAGTGCTCTGAAATATCTCATCTCTCACCTGCACCAGGATAATAAAAAGGCAATCCACTGCTACAAACTACCAGACATCAATGCCGACTGACTATTCCAAACTGTTAAGTATGTCTATTGCAATTGCTCAGCTATACTACAGCTGTGTCCATTGAAGTTACATATGCAGTCATCTTTCTGCCGCAGAAAGCGCTATTTATGCAACCCCTTGACATATCTACCTGTCTTCTCCAAGTAGCTTGTACTAAATTCCAAACACATCCCACAACCTGCACTAAGAGGTAAAGGAGGATCTGTGTAAAACTATCCTTTACAAAACTGAAACCGTAAAATACTGGCTTTAGGTAACAAAACTTCTTGCTTATACAGTTTAAAGATTTTTTTTTATCAGCTAAAACTTAATTTCAAGAGTTACAGCATGAACTTGTACTTAACTTTAGACTTAAAGAGCCAAGATCAGTTAGGTACAGATGTGTCTTTACAGAGAGCGACTTTAGAAAGATTGTCTGCTGAGTGGAGTTGCTCTAGACTTAGTCAAGTGCTTTATCTCTTGGAGTAGAACAACCAGAAAATAAAACATTTACAATGAAATGTATATCCCTGTTCAAAGGCTGCCCAGAAACTGAAACATTTTGAAGAAGGGACCAAAATATAAAGCAAATGCTGGCCAGTTGAAAGGTATGGTGGTTACCGCCTCAATGCTCATGCGCAGAGAGCAACAGTTACCCGCAGGTACTTCCAACCCATGAAAACTTGCTATCCAAAAAAAAAAAAAAACATCACAACAGCCAGGGACTGTGATTGGTGCACCCCCTCCCCAACAAACAGCTCCAGCTGTAAGTATCATTTCTCTAAACCGTTGGAACTGGTAAAGTTATGATGTTTGAAATTCTACTGTCTGACTTGTAACACAAATATGAGTCAAAATCCATAAAATCTAAATTAGACTGAGAAGTGATGCCCAGCTGCCCACAGGAATACCCCAGACCTTCACTGCCATGAATCATAAAACAGTCAATCCCCAAAAAAACAGCACACCGTGGGCCATTTCAACCCCAGCACCACCTGACCAGTAGGTTAAGTAAACAACAAAAAGTAAACTAAGCAATAGCACCACGACCAATGCCAACAAACAGAACATTACCAAGAAGCAAGTCCATCGATTAAACCACCCCTTGGAATACTTACCTAACGACAGAATAGCACTCACCCACACTCAAGGCCATCCAGCCCAAAAACCTTGCACTGTTCTTGAACTTAACAAGTCAGGAACCCCAGAAGGACACGAAACCCAAAGTCTAATCCCATGTCATCATCCAATCCAGTCAAATTGCCACCATTATTGCAGGGTTAAGAGAATATATTACTTAGGAAACCACTCTGATGACCTAACAAAATCCTCGGTCTGCCTTCTGGCTGCTTTTGCCTCTCCCACTTGTTAATTTATCTATTTTTTTTTTGTGTGTGTGTTAATACATAGAGCAAGCATGAACCACTGGCCTGTGCTTGTCAACCACCTCCCCTCCCCTGTAACGGTCAGCAGCACAATGCACATGGTCAATACCAACACCTCAGAAGAACCAATAAACCACCCTTAGCAGCTCTGCAAGGTGAATGGACGGCCTTTCCCTCCAGTACCAAAGACATCTGTCCTGAATATCAATGGTAGTAACAAGAAATCCCGGGCAAAGGCCTGGCCTACCCAACCTGCTTCAGCATTCACTCCAGATCAGCTCTCTCCACCATGTTGCTGTTCCCATCAAGGCTAGAATCCCTTCAGACCCCCCCCCCCCCCAAGCATCACAACAGGTGTAACTCTAATGCAGCAAATCGCACCTACATTTATTCATAGATTTATAGATTCATAGATTAGTACTAAGCTAACTGCCCTTGCGAGCCATTGTAAGCCTATTGAATTATCCCTTGTGAGACTCAAACCCTGCACCTTGTGTTTGTAAGGCAAACACCTTAAGTGGCATTATTTACTCAGAGTAATTTATGAACAGGTCTCCTAAAGTAACCATTTGTAGGAGGCTTAAAACCCAGAAGAAGGGGAAAAAGAAAAAAAAATTACTCACCCAGTACCTCCCATGGCCTACCTATGTACCGAATACCAACAGGTCATTTGGACGTAGAACTTGTCTTAGCAATTTCACGCCAAAAATGTGACTTCTACCTCAATTACGCTTGACAAAACCCTCTAAGCCCCTCCCTACCCTTACCTCATTTCCTCCTAAACATCCCTCCATCCCATTTAACCCTATTCTTCCCTTAGTCTCTCAATTCCTGCTAATCTATTGCCTAGCCCCACTTGAAGATGTCCCAGGACAAAATGGTCTGTTCCAAACCTCATTTATCCCTTATCTGAGGTAGAGCATCTGCAAAGTTAGTATATTAGGACACTGGGATTACGGGAAAAAAGGAAGATGAGCATCTGTACATGTGCAGGTGTTGTGTGCTTCAGTGTGTATATGTGTGTGTGTGTGTGTGTGTGTGTGTGTGTGTGTGTGTGTGTGTGTGTGTGTGTGTGCGCTCATAGGTTCATAGGTGTTTACTAGCCTAATGAGCACAAGGGCCTTTTTAATCCTAGCCATATAGCCCAAATCTCTGGAAGTTCTGATACCCTTGATAAGTGTAAGCAGGGGCCTGGGAGATGAACCATTTACAGGCAGCCTGTGTCCATTAGAGATATAGGTACCAAGCCAGGGATGCATTTCTTGTCCAAGTTGCACTTAATTGGGTTAGGGAGAAACTCTGTTTCACATGGATGGGAAGCATATTTCAGAAATGGGATAGTCTCAGGGATACATAAGCCTTTAGAATGGGTAATTCTAGTGTTGTTTGTTTTGTGGATATGCAGAAGGTCCATCAAAGTGGGGTCTGACAATGCCCTGTATGCCAGGCATAGATCTCCCCTCAAAAGCCTGTAGGAGACAGAATACAGGGATAGGGCTTTGAGGTAGACTGCACAGGACATTTTACTTATGCCCTGTATTCTTTTAGTGAAACCTCTTTGGACATTCCATTTGTTGAATATGTCTAGTTAGGTACATACCAAAGGGTGCTCTGTACTCAATGATAGGTGTGATGAATGCTGAATACAGTGGAACAATGACTTCCTTGGTCTTAGATGCCATACCTTTGTTTACATGTTGCTCAGCATAGAATTATTTCCTTAAAACTGTAGACACATGATGGTCAAAGGTTAGATTACTGTCTATGTGTGTTCCTAAGTCCCTGACTACTGGGTCAACTCTTAGGGGTGTGTTGTCAATATGATAGTTACCAGGGATGGATGACTTCCCAAAGGATACTATTATGCATTCCTTGGCATTTAGTTTTAGACCATCGCTCTGACACCAGTTGTTTATCTGCATCAGACCTTTCTGGAGAACATTAGTGTCAGTGTGGGATTCAATGACAGCTCCTAATTTGCAATCATCTGCAAATTTAGTCAGCCAGAGATCTTTGACATTAGCGTTGAATTTTGAGAAGTAAATGCCAAAAAGGAGTGGTCCGAGGACCGATCCCTGAAGGACTTCACTTGTGACTGACCTCTTTGTAGATGTGGACTCCCCAGTTCTAACTTCCTGGGTCCTGTCTGTGAGCCAGTTGGCTATTGAGCAGGTGACATACAGGTTTGTACCTAACCTCTTGAATTTGTCAGCAATGTCCAAGTGGGGTACTGTTTCAAATACCTTGTCCAGGTCAAGGTAGGCAGTGTGAATGATTTTGTCCTCATCCATTGCTTTGGTGACCTTCAAAGAGATCCACCAGGTTGAGTAGGCATGACCTGCCCATGAAGTGTGTGTGTGTTTGTATGACATGTGTGTGTGGGGGGGGTGATTTTTTTATTTAATATGCATTTCATTCACTGTTTTCTGTTGTTTATTTAGAACATATTTTTGAGGGCTGTTATTTATCTTTGTTGCACTGTAATTCAATTTGCAAGTTTTGTTTATTCATTATGGAGCCAAATAATGTTACAGCACATTAATGGCAGATCATTATTTCTTCAACATCTGCTGTAAGGGACTCAGGCAGAGGGATCCTGTGGGTCAGGTAATCCAATTATAAAATAAAAATAATGAAATAATAACAAATGTCCTCAGATATTTCTGAAATGAATGCTGTGAAGAGTGTTAGACCCAGATCAAACCCATGTCATGTTCTGCTATCAAATTACTTTATTTGTCAAAATGCACTTCTCATTACATTCATTTTTAACCTTCCAACCAGACCACGGTGCTGTTCCTTATTATCTGTCCTACACCAAGCCACTGCTATTATCTTAGCAGGTGTCTTTGTGGGAGTAAGCCAAGCCCTTGTTAAATTTCAGGTAGCTCATGTTTGTGGCTGGCATGCCCATTTAAAGTATCTTTTCTCAGTTACAGTTGTCAGACTGTCCTGTGTCCCAATCATAAGACAGCTGTGGTTGTTGTCTGGGTGAGTGTTGCACTTTATGAAATGGAAGCCTTTCCCTTGGGACTTTCTCCATGGCTTCCTTTGTCATGGCCTGTAACATCACTGATAGTTACTTCTCTCTTTATAATACCTTTATCACTTTTGCCTTCAAGTATTCATTCACTTCTGTACTGGCCATTCATCTGCTACAAATTTATGGATCTGTCACCACATTGGTTAAATCATTGAGGACTCAAGGAGCTAATCCACCTGCCTCTATATCTTATCCTCTCTTAATCATCCTCCTCCATCTCTGTCTCTGCCTCCCACACTCCTCTGTCTGCCCTACAGTGGTCTTCTCATGACCCCTACCCTCTACTCTTGCTTGCAGGATGAGGAGAAGACAAAGTGTCATTCAGTACCTCTGCTCAGTCCCCATCTTCCACAATCTCTATTTGATTCTTACACATGCTGGACAGGTTAATCCCCTTTTCCTCCTTTCTGCTTTATACTGAGAAAGCCTTTGCCTCCCTGCTTGAGATTTCCAGATATATTACCTTTCTACTCATACCTTTGCTACCCTTCTTCTGTAGTCCTCTTTATCCTGTCCCCTTCCCTCACCCTTCATTTTACATCTTGTGTTTATTCTCAGTTATTACCCCCCATTTTGTTGTATCCACATTGGCCTTTTCTTTATCGTTTTTATTACTTCATCAAGATCTCATTTATAGGCTTGAGTTCATAATTCCTGACCCATCTCCCTGGCTTGTCCACCTCCTGTATTTGCCTCCAGTGCCTACATTCATCTTTGATTCTCTCCCAGAGCTCAAAGTTATCCACTAATCATTATCCTGCACAATCGTTTCTTACTTTCCCCAGAATCTAAATCATATAGTGACATTATTCAGATAAAGCCTTTCCTTTAATGTTTCTGACAAAAGCTAGCTTGATCAAAAAAATTCACAAAATTTTGTTTTTCTTCTGTAGTCCTCCAAGAATTACCTGTACCTTTCATGGTCCAACACTACAGATAAATTCTATTCACTCCCCACTTTGTAGCTCAGGATCTTTTAGGTTGCTCCCAGCATAATCGGCTCTCTCACGAATATAACATTATGTTGCTCTTCAATAATTCCTTCATTCCCCAATTTAATTCATCGGTATTTTTACTCTTCTTTCTCAGTCTTAATTGCAGAGGTGCTTACCTTAAGCTTTGACTCTTGATGTCTTTTCTTCAAACCTTCACACTCAGTGCTCTCCCATCTAGTTCTAGTCTGCAGTCTACTTCACTCCTACCTGCCCCCCTTTGTTATCTCTCTCCTGTCTGTCACTTATAACTTACCTGCTTCATGGCACCTCCATGGCACCCTTTCTCTTGTCAGTTATTCATGTCATATCAGTTGTGACAAGAAGAATTATAGTCTCACCTGATGCCACCACATAATGCATGGCTATCAGGAACTATGGTCTCTAATTCTTGCACAGCCCCCCTCAGTAATCAGCAGTAGGGGTTTCAGCCACTCCCCTTGGCCTATGATGAATGTGCATTGCTACTTTGACTAACAGCTAAAATCTGTCACATGCAAATAAGCTCAATACTGCACAGCAACAGATCAGAGATATAATCCACGGAACCCTGGGATTTCACCCACAACAGAGTCCAGTGCCTTTCAATGCAGTAACTGAAGCGTTCACTAAATTATTTTACACACACAAGTACACACACAAAGACATACAAACACAGCCACTCATATAGTGTTTTCAGAATGGGAGGTTTTAACTTTTCAACACCAGCTCCTTCCTTCTCATCATTATAGTAAAATGTCACCAGTTTATCATTATTAACAAAAAGCAACAAGTGATAGGTTGCTGTTACCTGCATAAGTTTCTTACCTCAAAAACTCCCTACTCTTAACTGCTCCACTGTCTTAAGGCACACATTGCTAACTGATTGTTTCTACTGTTGTTTGGTAGGCTTCCTCAAGGTTCCCAGGGATCATTTCTGTCCACTCAACCTCCCTTTCCCCTTTTCTGTACAGTCTGTGTCCCATTGCTACTGTATTTGATTACATTTCCCTTCATTCTCTGCCTCCTACTTGGACTGCATCTGCCCCTCAACAACTGGCACCATTTTCAAGCAGCCTTTTCATCCTTATGAAAGGAATTTCTTCTGCTCCCCGAGTAAGTGTACATGCCACTTAAGTGTTTTGCTGATTGTTTGTTGACATTCCTTATCTGTGGACCTCAGTGCAGCCCCGCTCTGTATACCCTCACTAATGCTCAGGCTAACTCCACTCCCCTACCCTGCCTCGATTTCCCACCCGGCCACACTATCCCTAGTCTTATACCTAACTGTCTCCTCCCATCAATACCTCAGCCAATTACAAATTAGAATATCCCTCACCACAAACCCTCCATTAGCCTATTCTACATCTAACCCCATCCCCATACCCTCACCATAAACTCTCCATTAGCCTATCCCACATCTAACCCCGTCCCCATACCCCCTGCCTACAAATATGAAACCCTCACAAGATAACAAGTTAACTGCTATCGTCACAAGTAATACAGCTATGCTCCTTATCCTAAGTTTAACACACTACTGCACCTCCTACTTTACCATGCTTACTACTACCTATGCAGACCCAACAAAACATACCACCACTTATAATCTTTATACTCTTCACTACAGTCTACACATATCTCCAAGCAGATACCATCACATTACTATAGTACCTAATTCAATCAGACTCCTCTCAACTACTCCTAGGGATACCAACTACAAGCAAATATTTTACCATCCTAACTAAACTCACAAAACTCTTACACCACATAAACCGCCAGCTGATCCTGCCAGGAGACATATACCCAAATCCAGGACCTAACTCAATACAGACTACTACAGTTAACTCATCCCTCTCCTGCAGCCAACTACCCATTGCTAGACCAAAATCCAGCCTATTACTCCTGAGCTTCAATATTCTGAGCATTAACAATAAGGTACATTTACTGCATGCATTGCTATCCACCTATTCCCCTGACATACTATGTCTTATTGAAACATGGTTAAAGCTCGCAACAACTGACAATGAGTTCCTCCCTTCTTGATATAATGTCCTGCGCCATGACAGACTGCCAAAAAGGGGGGAGGGGTAGCATTACTTTATAAAAATAACCTAAACATAACCACTATGAATCTTCAAATCCCATCCTTTAATAACACTGAACTCCTCCTAGCTAAACTCAAACTTGGTGACAAAAAAAAAATCAATATTATCACCTGCTTCATACCAACAGGTAGCAATATCCCTATCCTAGAAGCCTTCTTACAATGAACAAGTCAAAACTTGCCCCAGAAAACTGTCAGCCTCTGCGATTTTAATATCAACTGGAACACATGTTCAGCCAAAAACCCCATTAACCATAACAACCTTTACAGTTTCTCTCAAGTCATCAATCTAACACTAGACTAAGAAATTCAAGAATCAAAGAAAGCCACCTATACTAGATCTTATTAAATAAGACTAACACCTTTTACCAAGCAGGAGGCCTTCCTGACTGCCTCAGTGACCACCAGCCCACCTTTCTGCTAAAATTCAAAACCCAGAACTACTTTATTCCCTTATTATAAACAACCAGAAACACAAAAAGCTTCAACCCTAACAAATTCAAACTTGAGCTAAAATAATATAACTGGAATATACTAAAAGTACTACCCCTAGAAGAAGCTGTAACCCACTTCAATATTACTTTCCTAAAAATCCCAAATGCCCAGGCTCCAGTCCGTACTACAAAACTCAAATTGAAAACAGCCCCCTGGATGACCAAAATGACTAAAATTAAAATAGCAGTAAGGAACAGAGCCTGGAATCTTTGGAGAGCTACTAAAACCCCAGCAGCTAAGGAACAATTCCAAAAACTTAGAAACGATACAAAAAAAGCAGTCCTTCAAGAATTATTTCCTACAGCTACAAAACAGGCACCAAAACAATCCCAAAAATTCTGGTCAGGAATAAATAAACTACTCCACTCCTGGAAAACCCTCCACATCATCTCCTACCTCCATTAGTGAAATCACAAATATACCAGATACCTTCAACAAATGCTTTAGAGAAACAATTTCCAGACTTGTTCAAAACCTGTCCACATCCACCACCACTAATAGCTCCGTACCTATACATAAACCCAAAACAACCTTCCAATTTTAACCCATCTCTACAACTATATCAAAAGGCTGCTAACCAAACTTAAATCTACTACAATTGCAGCTGATGGCATCCCTGCTAATACCTTCAGTTGGCTGCCAATGAAATTGCCTTCCCAGTATCCATCCTTTTAAACAGATCTGTTTCAGAAACCACTATTCCACCTGTCTAGAAGACCTCCTATATCATCCCCCTCCACAGAGGCGGTACCTCCACTGACCCCACTATCGACCCATTGCCATCCTGTCTCCACTAGCTAAAATACTTGAAAAATGTGTATACCACCAACTCATGCCATACCTATTCAACAACCAAATTCTCTCTCCCACCCAGCATGGATTTTGGCTTTCTCACATCACCACCACTGCCCTACTTTCTTTCACAAACTTCATTAACCAAAACAAGTTCACAGGCAACCTAACATCTGCATACTCTTGGACCTGTCAAAGGCCTTTGATATGGTCAACCTTGCTAAACTACTTCAAGCCCTTACTGACCTGGGCCTTAGTAACCATGCATTAGCATGGTTTCAGAATTACCTACAAGGAAGACGATAAGCAGTTCAATGGATCATCAACCTATCCTCACTGCTACGTGTCACCACAGGAGTCCCACAAGGGTCCATTCTAGGACCCCTTCTATTCTCTATTTTCACCGATAATCTTCACAGCATCTGTCAAGATGCAACTGTTATTCAATATGCCGATGACTCAATGCTAGCCTGTTCAGCCAGTGATCCTTAGGAACTCCTCTCCATCACCCAAAAAGTCTTCCAAACTACCGAAACCTGGTTTCTTAACAAAAATCTAATACCAAACTTCTGCTATTTAGTCCAAACAAATCGTCCACAATGCCCAGCCCATTTAATACTGTGTCCATGGATGGGACTATTATCTCCCCAGACACTCATACTAAACTACTAGGAGGAATCATTGATAATAATCTCAAATCTGATCTGTATATAATCAAACTATTAAAAACATCCACAAAAAACTGGGCAGTCTATATAAAAATAAACCATTTCTAACCCACGTCGCCAGGACAACAATTGCTCAAACTCACCTCCTCTCTACTCTGTTGTACGCCTCACCCATTTTTACCAACCTACCCAAAACAGAAATTGCCAAGCTCAATATGTGCTATAATTAAATTGCCCCCTACCAATCCCACTACTGTCATTCCCTAAAACAACTTGACTGGATTGAATTTCCTAATCTCCTATCCTTTCATCAGCTTTCCTTTGCACACAAACTACTGTTACTTCTAGATAAAATTCCAGCACTGGTCAACCTACTAAAACTACAAACTCACCCTAGACAACTATGCTCTAGTGATAAAAAGTTAATTAAGGTCACCAAGAGCAAAAACACAGCAGGGGACTCCCTCTACCCTAATTATATATGTAAAACATGGAACTCCCTACCCTCTGCTATTACCACAACAGACTCAAAGGTTACATGTAAAAGACTACTCAAAGAACACCTAAAACCCATATGGATGTGTTTATGTTCACCCCCAGGATGACCTCCCTGACCATATCCACCCTCTTCTCTAATCTTCTGGTCTCTGTTTCAGAACTATACCGCTAAGAGGCACTGCAACTTTTTTTTTTAATTTCCGGCTTTCTCGCAGTGTCACCTCTACACCTAGCTTCTTCAAACACTGCTAAGCACAGTTTTATTATAATTTTCATTTCTTTCTCCATCTTTACACTTGCTTTTATACTTAGTCTATATATCTCACCACTCAACTCTGTTGTTTTACCTACTACTATCAACCTGACTATGTCAAACTTGTACACAATCTAAATGTATAAAATTGTAAAATATGCAACTTTCAAGATTCAACTCTCACCTTTGTATCTTATTCTGTAATTCTTACTCGTGTATTGGCTCATTCTAACTGTAAAAAAAAAAAATCATAAAAGATTTTTTTTTATTCTATGTGTCTAATTTTAACTTTCATGTTTATGTACTGTCTACGTAAATATGAGTGCTGCTGTTATATGCCTTATAATCGCTTGTAATTGATTTGTGGAGCTTTTCTCCCTGGGCCTCTTCTGAAAATGGACATGCATCCAGTCGGACTCTCCCGGTCAACAGATGTAAAATAAATAAATAAAATAAATAAATAAATACCCTGTTGCCTTACCCTGAAATAAATGCAGCCTTTCAATATTCAGATAGGCTCTTAGCATTCACCATTCCAAGGATGAACAGCACACAGTTTGAAACACTGGTAAAATGCATAAACCTTTAAGCTAATAAATAAACCATCAGCCACAAACATTTAAACCTGAACAATGTTTTATTTTATTTACCATTTATTTATTTATTTATTGACATTTGATTACCAGGAAAGCCTGATCGGGTAAAAACCCATTTTCAGCAGAGGCCCAGGGAGAAAAGCTCCAAATTCTTCCAAAACGTTTTAAGAACAATAATTTTACAATTCTCAAAAATAATATCTGCAGTTTAAATAAGAATAACAAATTAGATATAATATAAAAACATTGGTTAAGAATCAATATAAGGTATGTGACAATCATTTAATATTTTGAGAAATTTTATATATTTGCAGATAAATTAAGAGTAAGTTAGTCTAATACAAAGAGGAACTGCAATATGAAGTGAGGGAAAATGGGCTTATGGTGTATTTAGAGAGAAAGTCAGGGAAGAGAATTAGACAGCAGTAAGGAAGTAAGTGAAAAAGGAAGAGTACGGTGGTATAAGGAAGGAAACGGTACTTGTTCACATTTAGGGAGATAGTTTATCCTGGTTTTGTGCAAGAACAAAGCCAGATTTTAGCTAAGAAGTCTTTCAAAGTCATTTTGAAAGATAGAAGGGAGGGTATAGACCTAATGGATGCAGCTAAACAGTTCTAGGCCTTAGCAACCTCGTACAAGTACAGACAATGCCCAGCAGATTTTCAAGGTTTGTAGACAGGCAGGAGTTTATGATTACTGGAATGCAATGACCAGCTGGGAACATAGTTGTGTAGAATGTCTTTTTAGTGCTGGACAAACAGATGGATGCTGGATAATTTTATTGGTTGCAAGAAGTTGTGTACATGTTAGTTGATGTGGCAGTTCTAACCAATTTAGGCTTTTCAGTGCTATACAGTGGAGGGTTTTGAAAGGGGTATGTGCTGCAAATTTAACAACTTTGTTATAGCATTGTTGAAGTTTTAATCGGTTCATCGGTTAGTACTAGGCTAACTGCCCTTGCAAGCCATTTTAAACCTAGCCAATTATCCCTTGTGAGACTCAAACCCTGCACCTTGGGTTTATAAGTCAAGCACCTTAACCATTAGGCCACCCTGAAGCCTGAGGTTAGTAAGGATGGGAGTTCCATAAAATGAGTGGGGAGGAGATAAGTAGTGGCAAGTGTTTTACTTGCGTCCGTAAGAAGGTTTTTGGCTCTGTAAAGCATCCCTAGCTTTTGATGAGTTTTTCTTATGCAATTCTGCATATGCAGGTCTAATGTAAGATTATCACCCACTATCACCCCTAACAGTTTGCTATGAGAAGTGACTTCAATGGTTGTATTATCAGGAGAGAGGACTTTACATTTTATCTTTTCACTAGACAGGGATCTGGGGGGAAAATAGTAGTTTGTCTTTTTTGGGTACAGCATGAGTTGTGAGTTAAAAAGCCATGTTTCAGTGGCTGTTAAAGCTTCCTGAGTCATTTTTGGAGGTGTACCTCATTGTCAGATATCCAAATGAGAGTGGAATCATCTTTGAATTGTATTAGGGTGGCCTGTTGTGTGGATGTGTAGAGGGTGTTGGTGAAAATCTTAAAGAGGAGAGGACCAAGGATACATCCTTATGATACACTGGTGGTGACTGGGAGGTAAGGATAGAGAGTGGAGTGCCATTTTACCTTTTGGTCAGGTAGCTTTTAAACCACTGAAGTATGGGCTTAGGGAGACCTAGTGAGGACATTTGAAGCAGATGCTTGCTGTAACAAACTGTGTCAAAGTCTTTAGACAAGTCTAGAAATAAGAAAGAGACTACTTTACCATTATCTCTAGCTTTATTGACAGTATCTATATAAGTTAGAAGGGCAGTGATAGTACTATGGGAAGGACGGAAGCCATATTGTGTACATTAAGAATTCTTCCTGCAGTAGATAGTCTAGCAATTGTTTTTTAATACATTTTTCAAGTATTTTGGTGAGGGAAGATAAGATAGCTATAGGTCTAAAGTTATTAATCCAATAAAACAATCATGTCAGCACACAGGTTGCAAGTCCATAAAACATTTATTGTATAAATTCCACAAGCACTTTAATGCTAACTCAATTGTAGGGCTTTTTCAAGTGTTTTTATGCTATTTTTTGGTACTTGCTTTGAAAGTCATCAGCTGAAGAAAAGCATGGTTTAAGTTTTTTAAAAGTAGTTTTTATAGAATGTGGGGACAGGTTTGAAGATGAAAGTGGATGTGGTGATATCTGGCTGTTGGCCAGGGTTGGGATTAGATGTTGAGGAATCCTTGGCTAGAGATGCTATACTATCTATAAAATAAGACCTGAACTGTATTGCAATTTTGAGTGGTGAGTTATCGGGAGAAAGATTTGGGATGATTTTTTGACATGGACGTAGCATTTCTTTAAAGGATGCCCAAAATTGTTATAGCTGTGTTTAGTATTATTCTGAAAGTTTTTGTAGTATAGTTTTGTTCTGTTAATTTATTTGCTTTTTAGTAGAATTACAAAGCATTCTGAAGTTTTCCAAGAAATTGATATTGTTCCCATTCTTTACATGCTTTTTCCCTATCCTACATTAACAATCTACTCGTTTTGGATAACCAAATTGCATTATTTGTTTTCAGTCTGTTCCTTCTAGGCAGTGCAAGGATATTTAGGATATTTAGAAAAGCTCTATTGAATTCAATTACTGCATTGTCTAAGGGGAGAATTTTTAGGAATTTCCAGTTAATAGTTGCTAATGTAGTACTGAACATTTCTCAGTTAAACTTTGAAAGGTTATGTGTTCTTCAACAGTTTTATTTCTTATACTTCTAACATTTATTGCAGCAAAAATCAGATCACCAGGATTGGGGGCTGGCTGTTGTTGGGTTACAGAAGTGCATGGGAGAGAATTATCTTTGTGTTCATTTTGATAGCTGGTGCCAGGATTAGGGTGTGTATCTCCTCCTTGAAAGATTTTAGCATATTGGGAAATTATACATACTTGTTTTTTGGAGAGGATTCTTGCACTTAATTTTGTTTTGGTTTGAGTTGAAGTGCAGTTAATCAGCCTATATTTGAAATATGGGTGAGGGGCGATATTAAATAGGTTTGGTGCAATGTTGTGGAGAGTGTAAATGGGAAGTATGGATAGGTGGTTGGAGCAGAGCTGGAGAGATGTTGAGAGATATTATTGAGTCATGGTAGGATGAGAGATGGCACATTAAGAGGAAAAGAACAGAGGATAAACTGAACAGTAGCGTAATTAATTACAGGAATCTGTATTTTATGGGTCTACTTTAATTAAACAAAAGCAGAATCCATCAAATACGAATCCGTCGACACATAAACAGCAAAAAAATGATAACGTCGAACATGCAAAACCACAAAATTTAAACATCGAAACCGCAATAGTTGGTCAACCCCACCGCCCGTAACATACTACCTACACAAACACAACAACAAAAAAAACATACATACACTAACCAAAACCCTACTACTAACCCTAAATTAAAGCACCAAAACCCCACTTTTAACCCTACACTAAAACCCACATACACAACTATCTATGCACTACCCTTAACCCCTCCCTAACCCTAAGGTCCATAACTACCGCACACTTACCCTACAGAACTACAGCCACACAAAGTAAATATTCCACACACATACACTTAACAAAACCCTACACTAAACCTTACATACATTACCTATCTATGCACTTACCTTAACCCGCACCCTAACCCTAAGGTCCGTAACTATCGCACACTTACCTTTCGGAGCTATACCGCAGATGGGCCAACTATGACAATTCGACATTTCCAATTTTGTTATTTAGTGCATTCGACATTTCTGCATTTCACTGTTTATGTGTTGATGGATTCGGATTCGACGGATTCCGCTTTCGTTTAATTAAAGTAGACCCATATTTTATAGATGTCAGGTGGTGGGGAAGTAGCAACAAAAAAGGAAACAAGAAGCTGCAGGGCAGCAGGAGATTCAGTGATGGTGGGTTCTGAAAGCTGGAAGAGGAAAGGTAAGGAGAGAAGTATTTTCTCTGAAAGACGAGAGTTAGGCTGTCCTGGTATTTTCCATGGAATGTAAGGAATGGAGGGGTATGAAAGGCTAGAGTATAATAATGTAGTCAAAATAAGAAGAAATGAGGGTTTACTTGGGAAAAGTAAAAGATACAGTTTGGAACAGATAGGTAGTAGTAGGGAGGGTTGTGATTATAAATGGATGCAATGCAAAGCAGTATGGGAGGGAGAAAGATAGCTGCGAATGGAGTTAAACATTAACTAGAGATAGGAGGGTAGGAAGCAAGACACAGATGTATATGTATACAGGTAATATGGTCATGCTTTGTAACCGGTTAGATGGACTGGTCTGAATACTCTTTTCAGCCATGATAGTAAAATAAAAAAGTCTTTAGTTAAAACAAATAAAAACAATCTATTTTCCAAATAACAATGCAAAGACAAAGTCCTGTGCAAGACATTTAAAAAAGGCATTCAAAAAGGGCAGCAAATGGTCAAAAAGAAATCTAGCATTTAAGCTAGAAACTGTATGC
The DNA here is from genome assembly GCF_019279795.1 of Protopterus annectens. Lineage (NCBI taxonomy): Eukaryota > Metazoa > Chordata > Ceratodontiformes > Protopteridae > Protopterus > Protopterus annectens. The sequence continues at coordinate 45,580,751 of NC_056746.1, forward strand.
TTCTGGTCTAAGATATGGCATGCCATACTCTGTTCAGTTCAAAGAAGAATTTCAAGGTTTTGACAGACAGCTTAGTTTGAACCCTGTCTGCAGACTCATTTTGCAGCAGGAAAATCTGCCATTTTTGTAGTTAACTGTCAGTTCTTTCATAAAATCCACAAACAGAATTTCTGGTGAAATTAGTTTGAATTACTTTGAATTTTAGCAGATTTTTTTTCCTGTTTTCAAATGTACGCACTTCTGGGGGTAACAGTCTCAGAACCTACTGTAGAACTAAAGAATAATCACATGGCACAGTCAGAAACTGCAAGCAGCAAAATCTGCAATAATGCAAATAACCAAAAAGCAAGACTTGTCTCCATCTCCAAGTAGGCAAATGTGGGTCAGTTTATTTTATTTTTCACTTTTAACTAATGATGTATAATTTTTTGATACAGGACTATTTCCCTATTAAGCATTAGTCTTTGAAAACAATCCTCCATTACAGAAGTTCTTCTCACACCAGTGATGTTTGTATTTCTGTAATACATCACTGATTATTGTTTCCCATCTTCCTTCTTGTGCACATTTCATGGTGCAGTAATAATATGCACCATTATTCAAACTGTGCACATTTCATGGTGCAGTAATAGTATGCACCATTATTCAAACTGTGCACATTTCATGTTGCAGTAATAATATGCACCATTATTCAAACTGCGCACATTTCATGGTACAGTATTAATATGCACCATTATTCAAACGGTGCACATTTCATGGTGCAGTAAAAATATGCACCATTATTCAAACTGCGCACATTTCATGGTGCAGTAATAATATGCACCATAATTCAAACTGTCCACATTTCATGGTGCAGTAATAATAAGCACCATTATTCAAACTGCAAATTTCATGGTGCAATAATAATATGCACTATTATTCAAACTGTGCACATTTCATTGTGCAGTAATACTATGCACCATGATTCAAACTGTGCACATTTCATGGTGCAGTAATAATATATACCATTATTCAAACTGTGCTCATTTCATGGTGCAGTAATAATATATACCATTATTCAAACTGTCCACATTTCATGGTGCAGTAATAATATGCACCTTTATTCAAACTGCGCACATTTCATGGTGCAGTAATAATATGCACCATTATTCAAACTGTGCACATTTCATGGTGCAGTAATAATATGCACCATTATTCAAACTGTCCACATTTCATGGTGCAGTAATAATATGCACCTTTATTCTAACTGCGCACATTTCATGGTGCAGTAATAATACGCACCATTATTCAAACTGTCCACATTTCATGGTGCAGTAATAATATGCACCATTATTCAAACTGTCCACATTTCATGGTGCAGTAATAATATGCGCCATTATTCAAACTGTGCACATTTCATGGTGCAGTAATAATATGCGCCATTATTCAAACTGTGCACATTTCATGGTGCAGTTATAATATGCACCATTATTCAAACTGTGCACATTTCACGGTACAGTAATAATATGCACCATTATTCAAACTATGCACATTTCATGGTGCAGTAATAATATGCACTATTATTCAAACTGTGCACATTTCATGGTGCAGTAATAATATGCACCATTATTCAAACTGTGCACATTTCATGGTACAGTAATAATATGCACCATTATTCAAACTGTGCACATTTCATGGTGCAGTAATAATATGCACCATTATTCAAACTGTGCACATGTTATGGTTTATTAAAACTATGCACCATTATTCAAACTGTGCACATTTCATCATGCAATAATAATATGCACCGTTCTTCAAACTGCGCACATTTCATCATGCAGTATTAAAATACACCATTATTCAAACTGTGCACATTTCATAGTGCAGTAATAATATGCACCATTATTCAAACTGCACACATTTCATGGTACAGTAATAATATGCACCATTATTCAAACTGCACACATTTTATGGTTTATTAAAACTATGCACCATTATTCAAACTGTGCACATTTCATCAAGCAGTAATAATATGCACAGTTCTTCAAACTGTGCACATCTCATCATGCAGTATTAAAATACACCATTATTCAAACTGTGCACATTTCATAGTGCAGTAATAATATGCACCATTATTCAAACTGCACACATTTCATGGTGCAATAATAATATGCACCATTATTCAAACTTTGCACATTTCATGGTGCAGTAATAATATGCACCATTATTCAAACTGCGCACATTTCATGGTGCAGTAATAATCTGCACCATTATTCAAACTGTACACATTTCATGGTACAGTAATAATATGCACCATTATTCAAACTGTACACATTTCATGATGGTGCAGTAATAATATGCACCATTATTCAAACTCTGCACATTTCATGGTACAGTAATAATATATACCATTATTCAAACTGTGCACATTTGTTTCTCTGATACTTTCTCCCCTGGTTTACTGCTGTTTTCTTCTGGTTTTGGACACTACAGTCCTTTTTTTCTTAATTTAATTATATGAATATTCAGGTCTTCCTTTCAAACTCAGTTTTTAGCATTACAGTCCCTTCAGCATTAAATGATCTTTCTATCCAGCCTCAGTATCCACCAACCACTCCCTAACCATCCAGTTCCCTACTGAAATGTTGGCACTCCAGATTCCAAGTGTTGGCAGTCCAAAAAAAAAGACCAAAAATCCAGGAGAAGAGTGACTCTCCAATATAATCATATAATTTAAACTTCTCTTCTGCAGGAGTGCAAGACCCTCTGCACCCCAGATGCAGGCTGTTAAGATATACTGCAAAGACAAGCAGACAGAATATCTGGCCATACAAATGTAATATTTATTTAAAATCACAGTTCATGAGAGAGATGAAAACATTTTAACATGATCCCCTCACAAATAGCAAAACAACCCCTGTTTTATACCTTAAAAAACATTAGGTATAACTTGAGGCACATATGATTTGGTACAATTTTAACAAATCAAAATCTTACAGCTAATCATTCTGTTCACATTAAAAGTACATGTATGCGAACCTATCACTTTTTTTTTAAAATAAGGAAATCTGGATTGGGTCACGTCTTGATCTTTGTGATATTACATGACCCAAGCTGTATTTTTTCTCTTGAGGCCTTATGTCCTTTTTCTGCTAGTTTAGTTCACAGGAAACTACCATTCTGGTGGCAGATCTTCAGTGTGTCTAGTGCTACAAGTAACAAATCTGTTCATTGCCCTAAAAAATCCCTTTTTATACCTAAAAAGACATTGGTCCAAACTCAAAAATACTTGTTCTCAGTATAGGTCTGCCCTGATTCTGAAAGAATAAAGCCTACCTATAAACAGCCTTACTATAGGGGTGATATTCCAAAACACCTGCTCTCAGCCTGCTCTCACTGTAGGTGGTCGCTTACACTGAGAGCAAGTCTTTTGGAATTGGGCCTATTAGGTATAGTACAAGGCACACATGGTATGACACAATTTTAACAAATCAGAATATTACAACTACTTATTCTCTTCACATGGAAAGTACATGTATGTGAACATATCATTTTTTTTTACTAAACAAGGAAAGCT
>NC_056746.1:45589306-45619526 GCF_019279795.1 Protopterus annectens
AAAGCCAAACTGCTTCCCAGGGTAAGTAACCACTGAGCCAGCATTGTACTATGATCCTGGATCCTGGAGTTTGTATATTTAGTTGGGGGGGCACAGCCCCCTTGACCTGGGTAGGTTGTTAGGTTGTAGATGGTGTGGTGTGCTCTCCTTGAGTTTTTGGCACAGTGGCTACTTATCCTGGGAAACAATACAGCTTTATCATATTTTGTTCATGTTAAGTTTCAGCATTGTCAGCTCGGTTTATATAAATATTTTTTTATTTTATTTATTTTATTTTATTTTACATTTGTTGACCGGGCTAGTCTAACTGGATATATGTCCATTTTCAGTAGAGGCCCGGGGAGAAAAGCTCCACGACAAACTGTTAACATAAAAAATTACCAAGAAATATAAAAAATGAAATTATAGTAATATATACACTGACAAATGCAGTTAATAGGAAATCATTTGAAGAAGAGATATCAAATACAATGAAAACTGGAGTTTCAAAAATGACATGGAGGTACATTCCATAATGCAAAAAGGAGGCCTACAGGCTCGTTCACCGTACAGGTAAAGTGCATCACTTAATGGCAAAGAAAAAACAGGAGGTATACAGGCTGATGCCACATACGGTACATTACACGATGAAAGAGGCTGCTTAATGATCAGTAGAAGTAATAAGGAGTTACAAAGAAAAAGTCATAATAAAATAGTTTTAATAAAATTATTTATTTTCAAATAAGTGAGAGAGAGAAGGAAAATAATGAGATACAGAGCACAGACGTCACATATTGTTAAACAAGAAATGACAGAAGAATTAATTAAAAGAAAAAGGGGAGACGGAGCACAATTTGGGTAGAGGAGAGGTTTAGGCAGGTTTAGTACAGTGGCATGACCAGTGCGTTTTGAGGAAAAGTTTCAGTCTTTTTTTTGTAGAGTGATAAAGAGGAAATAGAGGAAAGGTCACAGGGGAGAAGATTCCAGAATATTCCCACAGTATTGGAGAAGAGAGAATCCCCAGCCCTGCTGTTAGATTTAGATGTTTTAACTGGAAGTTTCTGAGATGAACGTAAGGACTTCAGATTATTATACGGGGTGATGATGGTGGAGAGACTAGGAGTACTGGAAAGTTGGTAGAGATTTTTATGTGCAATGATTAGTTGGTGGTACCTGATCAGATTCTGTAGTTCCAACCATTCAAGCTGCTTTAAATTAACACAGTGGTGAGTTTTAAATGGGTTACCTGTAGCAAATCTGGCTATATTATTGTAGAGCTTTCCAACTTACTGAGGTTGCTCTTAGATAGGTTGGTGAAAATGGAAAAGGCATAGAGGAGTGTAGAGATTAGCTGAATATGTGCAATAGTAGTTCTAGCTGTGGGTGATAGGAAGGGTTTTATTCTGTACAGAGAGCCACGTTTTTTGTTGACAGATTTAATAGTGTTGTTAACGTGTATGTCAAAGGAAAGATTGTTGTCAATGGTGACACCAAGTAGCTTGGTAGTTAGGTCGGGTGATATAATGGTGCCATTAGTGGAAGAAACAGAAAAATCTAAGGGGGAGGACTTACTATTTGGATTGAAAAGGAGGACTTTAGTTTTTTGGGGGTTTAAGAGAAGGCAATGATGAGGGAACCATTGTTCCACCGTGTTAAAGACTTTTTGGGTAAGGGAGTGAAGGTCAGAGGAGGTTTTAGCTGAGCATATAAGTGTGGAGTCATCAGCATATTGTATGGAAGTAGCTTGGGGAATTGCTTGATGAAGGTCGTTGATGAATATGGAGAAAAGGAGAGGTCCTAATATGGACCCTTGATGTACACCGAGGTTATCTAGTAGGTGGGTAGATAGAGTGTTATGCCAAAGTACAGCCTGTTGTCTTTTATTTAGGTAGGATTGGAACCATTTGATAGAGAATGCATATAAGGACAGGGATTTGAGGATATCTATCATAATCTGATGATTTACCATATCGAATGCTTTGGACAGATCAATAAATAGTGCTGTGGAGAGCAAATTGCGGTTACGGTTTTTGTTGATACAATCTGTAAAGGAAAGGAAGGCAGTGGTAGTGCTATGGGAAGGTCTGAAACCATGTTGACAGCTAGAGAGCAAGTTATTGTGGATTAGGTGGTGTAGTAACTGTCTATGTATGCATTTCTCCATGATCTTTGCCAAAGGGGAAAGAAGAGCTATGGGACGATAATTGCAGAATTCAGTTGAGTTGTCACCTTTGTGGAGGGGGATAATATGGGAGACTTTCCAGATACTAGGGATGTGGCCTTCACTAATAGTTCTATTGATCAGAATGGAGATGGGGTAAGCAATCGATTTGGCAGATTTCTGCAGGTATTCAGCAGGTATTTGGTCTGCTGAAGGAGAGCATGGTTTCAATTTTTGGATTAGAACAAGAATATGGGTTGTTGGGACTGGTTGGAGAAGAAATGGTGGGGGTGGAGTTTTGTTGTAGGTAGGTAAAGTAAAATGACCAGATGGTAATTGACTGGCTAGTGTTTGGATAGCGTCAGTAAAAAAGGAATTGAAGGCATAGGCAGTATACATGGGATTTTCTTGGTCAGTATTTTGTGGGTTTTGGTGTACTGGATTGACCTGGGTGTATTAATTGGTTGACGCTCGCCCAGAACTTTTGTGGGTTATTATGGTTAGCCTTCTGAAATTGAAGGTAGTAGTTTCTTTTATCTAATAGTATAGCTTTATTAGTGTTATTTCTTAATTCTTTGTTGGTCAATAGGATTTTTGGTCATTCTCCATTTATCCCAGTATTTATTTATAAGATGCATTTTCTGTTTCGTTTCTTTTGAAAGCCACGGGGCAGATTGGGTTTTGAACCTGATTGCCCGGGTTGGGACATGGTGATCAAGAATGGCTAAAACATTTGAATTAAAGTGTTGAACCGCTTCTTCTAGACGGAGGTAATTTAAGGGAGACCAGTTGCATGCTCTAAGTTCCTTTTGGAAGAGATCAGGGTTGAAGTTCTTTTTGGATCTGATATTCCTGATAGTGGTAGGAATGAGAGAATAGGATTTGTGCCTGATGATATAGGTAAGTGAGTGGTCACTTATATCATCAGGAAGGGTTCCAGATTCATATGTTTGGGGATGGTTGTTTATAAGAATCCAGTCTAATGTGCTTTCCTTCTTGTTGTGTTTGTTTATCCTGGTGGGGGAGGTGATGGTTTGGGAGAAACCGTGAAGGTTAATGTGGGCGGTAGGGTGTCTACTACTACAGCAATTCAAATCAATGTTTATATCACCAAGGATTAAAGTTTCTTGGGGCAGGTGTTGAGATAACCTGCATAGGATATTTTCCATGGTGGTATTGTTGTTACCGGGGGGGGGGGGTAGATAGATACAAATAATATAGATGGCTTTGGCATTGTTAAGTTCAAGTTTGGATATGAGAATTTCTGCACTGGTGTTAGGAGGCAGTTTAGTGTCATAAGTAGTTAATTGTAATCCTGATTTAGATAGAATAGCAACCCCCACCCTTTTTGGTTACACGGTCGAGTCTTAGAATATTATACCCTTGTGGGATGACTTCATTATCTTTAGTTGTAGGTTTTAGCCAGATTTCTCTTAAACAAAGAATGTCGAAGGAGTAGATATCTAAGAGGGCATGGAGTTGAGCTATGTTATTGTTAATGCTTTGAATATTAAGGTGAGCTACAAAGAGTGAATTAGATTGTCTAGTGATGAAAAAATTAGTGGATTGGTTGGGGAGGGAGATTGGGTATGTTAATGGCCCCGGGTTTGGGTGAATATCTCCATCTTTTAATAAGTGGAGTTGTTTGGTTAGGGAGAGAGATTGGGTATGTTAATGGCCCAGGGTTTGGGTGAATGTCTCCATCTTTTAATAAGTGGAGTTGTTTGGTTGGGGAGAGAGATTGGGTATGTTAATAGCCCTGGGTTTGGGTGAATGTCTCCATCTTTTAATAAGTGGAGTTGTTTGAGATAGTATATACTAGGGATTTTGCTATTTGTGAGTAGGGATTTCCTGGAATTGAGGTTGCTATATCTAATGTGATGTATTCTGTGATATTTTGCTAGTAAGTAACTAGGAGTAGTTGTTATGTTGGCATGGTTAGAGAGGATGGGTAGATATAGGGAGCTGGTTTGTTTGTTAGGGTGGTGAAAGTATAGAAGTAATGGAGTTTCATAGGAGGAGAGTATGTAGGCAACAGTAAGAGGTGGAAGTAGTATAATAATGAGTAGTAGTTGGAAGTGAACAGTAGAGTGTGGTTTATTAATTTTAATGGGTGCATAAGTAATTGAGTTATATGTAGGTGTGGAAGTAAAGTAGGTATGGAGGAGGGGTAGAGAGGGGTGTGTGAGGAGTTTAAGGGGAGAGGTTTGAGAAAGGAGGAGTAGAAATAGATGAGCAAATAAAAAGGTTTACCTAGAGAACTGGGTGGAGGAAGGGGTGTGGCTTGTAAGTATAAGTGTAGGACCCGGGGGGGTGGGAATTGGGGGTAGGAAGGAGAGCAGAGTGAGCCCGCAGGGTGAACGGAGTGGGTAAAAACAGGTAAGAAGCAGCTGTGGAAGAAACAATCAGCAGTGCAGGCTGCAGAAGATAAGTTTGCTAAGTCAGAAATGGGTAAGAACAGTAATGAGAGAACCTAGAAATGGTAGTAAAAGATAGTATAGTATAGGGTGTAGTTGGAGGAGCTAAAAATCAAGTCTGGGACTACAGAAAAATGAGGTAAGTAAAATAGACACAGGAGGATAAGTGTAAGATAAGATTGGGAAGAAGGGTGCCCCCTAGTGGACATGTCTATAATTGCAGGTAGCTCTATAAGGGAGGTAGCTGTGTAAAGACAGAAGAAGAATGAGAGATAAGATGGGGAGTTACACATAGATGGTAGAAGGGGAAGTGAGTGTTAGATACTAAAAAGGGAGGGGCAGAGGCTGCTGGCTGTCCTGACTCAGAACATGCTTAGGCACCTATAGTAATGGTACAATGGTAGAGAAAAAATCTGGTAGTAGTTAGACAGCAAACATACTTTTCTTGTATCCTTGAGTGGGGATGCAGGGAGTTTAAGGCTGAGAGGTGAAACCCGCTGGTATTTGGAGAGAGTCCTTAAGTTCCTATAGTCTAGTGTTGGAAGCACAGAAAGAGCAGGGAATCTTAAGGAGGAAGAGAGACAAAGTGGGGAGAGAAAAATAAAAGTTAGCACAGGTTAGGCTAGTGTAGTCAAGTTACACAAGATATTCACTGAGACAATGTATAAAGATAGTAACAATACAGTTCCCTTTACTTTGTGGCAACAATATAAGAAAACAATTATTGTAAACAAGAGAAAAGTTATTCTAATCAGAAGCAGTAAAACTAAGTTAGCAATAAACATTCCCTAAGTGACTAGCAGTTCTCAGAGCAGATATGCAGCTAGCCTGGGGATTAAATACAGCCGACATAAGGGACTGAAAACCAGGTGTTCAATTATCAGCAATGAAGCTCCTAATACTCTACACAATTCAGGTGCCAGAAGGGCTACTTGTGGTAATCTCTATAAGAGAGCCATAGTTAAAAGGCCATTTTCGGCCTGAAACGCCAAAACAGTAAATGTAGAAAGTGATAAACGACTGTTCTTCCAGTTAAGGTTAATGGGGTATCACCGAATTTGTGAGCCGATTACAGACGTGACACAGAATATTAGTGGTGCAGGCACGCTCAGAACTGGCTTCGCTAGAGGGGCGTTCTAGTAAGTAACCTGTTGCTACTTAATAAGGTTCTAAAATACCTTAACTGTTGTGTAATGAAAAAAGAAAGCGAAACAACAGTTAGGTATGAGAGCAAGTTCAAATGCCCTTGCTAAGCCGACACGTGGATGGCGCAGTTCAAAAGAGCCATATATAAAATATCAACACAAACATTGTTAGAATATAAAGCAATAAAAATCCACCTCACTGAAAGTGAAACACTTACCTATAGAACACCTATGTTATTTCTGTAGGGGGCTCTTGTAATATGGTTTGTTTTTTATTTGTTTCTGTATGCAGTTGTGTTGGAATATAGTACATGTTGCTTTCCTATGTTTTTTCAGTGTTATGGGATTCAATGTTTTGAGTTTTCAGCATTTTGAATTTTCAAGATTTTGGTCTCAGTGTTTTAAATTTCAGTGTTATGGGCTTTCAATGTTCTAAAGTGAATATCTATATATATATATATATATATATATATATATATATATATATATATATATATATATATATATACATACATACATACATACATACATACATACACCAGCAACACACTGACGTTCCAGAACACTGACTGCTCCCTCCAGGTAAATAACCGCTTGACCATCCTGTTGAACTTTGCCCCTTACTCCCACAGTAGTGCAATCTCAGAGTAGATATATTTAGTTAGGGGGGTTGTGGGGGCGAAGCCCTCCACATGGATGGGTTTGGTTTTCTTTCATTTATGTGTTTTGGATGGCCGAGCGGTTACTTACCTGGAGTGAACAGTCGGTGTACCGGGATGTTGGTGTTTTGCTGCTTTCGGTGTTTTCATCTCGGAAAAAAGGGTTTTGGGTAAGTGGCATTTTGTTGATGTAAAGTAGACCCATATATTTTCTTGATATACTGGAAAATATTAGGGTTCAACCAAACATCCTAATAATGGGTGATTTCAACTACCTCACCATTAACTGGGAAAATTACTCGTGTACCAACTCCTTCGCTCAACACTTTCTGGAATTTATAAATTCCTATGCCCTGGATCAACTTATCCACACCCCCACCAGGGGCAACAATATCCTAGACCTAGTCATTACCAACATGAGTGGCCGGTGTTCAACACCTGAAGTCAACTCCTGGTTGGTCAGATACGACCATAAGCTAATCACCCCAGATATCCGCGTCCCACCCCCACTCACCTTTAAGGAAACCATGGTAAAAAATTTCTCCAAAGCCAACTTCATGCTTCTTAAGACAGAAGTGACAAACGTCATGACACCCATGCAGATGGACAATGTAGTTACGACTGCTGAATCCTACACAAATACACTCTATAAGCACTTACATGAGTGCATGGATCGTGCTATCCCAAACAGAACCAAGACACTATCCTCCAAAAAAAGGAAGCCAATCTGGTGGTCCCCTGCCATAAACAAACTCTACAACAGAAGGAAGAAACTGCTGCAAAAGAGAGTAAAATCCCATGAGTGAAGGAGCTCCCTGGTCAGCCTCAGTAAGAAGCTGAGATCCCTTATAAGATCCTCCAAAGCTAACTACAAAAACAAAATGGCCACTGATTCTAAGGGCAACCACAAATCATTCTATAGCTATGTCAAGAACCTCAATGGCAACACCCAGATCTGCTCTGAGTTGCAGCACAATGGCACGAAAATTACAGAACCAACTAATATTGCCAACATCTTGGCGGATAGCTTCAGTGCTAACTTTACCCCCATCTCACCTCCTAAAGGGCCCATATCTATACAGGAAGAATGCAGAGTCCTTGTAATCACATCTATGCAGGTAAAAGCTGCACTCTATAAAACCAAAAACACAGCATCCATGGGAAAGGACAACATCCCAGGCTGCGTTTTACATGAACTTCAGAATGAACTGGCTCCCCACCTAAGCACCATGTTCAATCATAGTCTCACATCAGGCTTTGTGCCCACTGAATGGCACACAGCAACAGTTATCCCACTCCACAAAGGGGGAGTCACCACTGATCCTGGGAACTATCGTCCTATTAGCCTGACAAGCCTTGTCTGCAAGGCCATGGAATGTATCATCATGGAACTCATAAACAAAGACATTGGTGACCTCCAAACTATGGACCGCACCAAGTTTGGGCTTGTGAAAGGCAGATCATGCCTTCTGAACCTGATCGTCTTCTTTGGGGCAGTCACCAAAGCCGTAGATGAGGGTAAGGTGGTTTACACGGCCTATTCTTACCTTGCCAAGGCTTTTGACACCATTCCCCATTCCGGAATTATAGCTAAAGTCACTAAGCTAGTTATAAATCCCTATGTCACAAGATGGGTTGCCAACTGGCTCACTGACAGAACCCACACTGTAAAAGTTGCAGACTCCAAATCTGACTTCAAACAGTGACAAATGAAGTACCACGGGGTTCAGTCCTGGGACCTCTCCTGTTTGATATCTACTTCTCTGTAGTACAGGCTAACACAGAAGGCCTCTGGCTAATGAAGTTCATAGATGACTGCAAACTAGGAGCCATAGTCGAGTCCCCAAATGATGTGGACAGAAAGGCCTCACTGATACAGATGCCTTGTGTCAGAGGAATGGCCTCAAGCTCAATGCCAAAAAGTGCATTGTCATCCCCTTTGGTAAAAACGCTGTACCCATGAACTACTACATAAACAGCAGTCTACTTAATGCCAAATGTGTGATAAGAGACCTTGGGACCCAGGTGGACAGTAGTCTCTCATTTGATAATCACATTGCCACAGTGGTCAGGAAATCCTTCTATGTGGCACACCTCATCACAAAAGGGTTCTCATCCAGGAAAAAAGAGTTCATTGTTCCCTTCTACTCAGCACTCATTCGACCCATTATAGAGTACAACGCCCCTTTTGGATTGTACCTCACAAGACATCTGCAGTAGCTGAAAAGACCACAGAAGTACCTCACAAAGAGGATTACTGGCCTCAAACAGATGCCCTACACTGACCGTCTCAAAAAACTCCAGCTTTACTCTGTAGCATATCGCCTACTCTGAGGAGATCTCTGCCTAACATATAAAGCTATGTTAAACCCAGAGCTGTTGGACATGCTACACCTAAAGAAATCCCAATCCCTCCAAGCTACATGCTCTAGGGACCTAAACCTTGTCACCACAATAAACAGGATATGCTGAAGGAATAGAGTCCTGTCCCAGAGACTTCCCATACTCTGGAACAAGCTACCCATCTATGTCAAGCAAAGTTCCTCATTAGCACTCACCAAGAAAAATCTTGATGAGTGGATGGCAAGCAGGAAATACACCCTGGGGATCACTTCTGTGACTCTACTCGACAGGGTCACAGGAAATTAACTTTCTTGGGTGGCGTAAGCCAGGGAACCTTGTTGGCTATGCTTACTTAGGCCCTTGGGCTGATAGCCTAGTACCTACCTATGAATCTATGAAACTATGACTATACATATATTATATATCGGAAAATGTTCTAAAGTAGTGCGGCAAATTCTCATAATTGCGAATGCAATTGCCCCCCTTTTGACCCATGGTAGCACTTGTTTAGGTGGCAGAGTGGTCGGAAATGTCACATTCGGCGTTTTTCCCATTCGCCACTGAGAAATTTGACATTTAAACTCGGTGTTATACCCGATCGAGGAAAGGTAGGTCACTCAAATGAATGTATTCCTTTAGATATATATATATATATATATATATATATATATATATATATATATATATATATATCACACACACACACACACACACACACACACACACACACACACACACACACACACACACACATATATATTTATATATATGGATCCGTATCATTTGAGTGAGGATTCAGAGACTCAGAAGTCATATTGTCTAGACGATATGATCGAATTTCTATAAACCTGAAACTTTTGAATGGAGATTGCGGTACAGTGAGTACACAACCCAGCCACTGGGGATGCACAAGCCAGTGCATTTCTTTGTGCCGGTCCCAAGCCCGGATAAATGGGGAGGGATGCGTGAGGAAGGGCATCCAGCGTAAAACTTGCCCAAATCACTCATGCGGACACCAGTAAATATTTACATACCGGATCGGTCGAGGATCAGGTTAATTACAACCGCCACCAATACTGTTAGCCAACAGGGTGCTGGCAGAAATTGGGCTACTGTTGGCCGAAGACAGGAAGAGCGGAGAAAGGCTAGGACTGTGGTAGTGAGGGTAGGAACTTTGAATGTTGGCAGTATGACTGGTATAGGGAGAGAGATAGTCGATATGATGGACAGAAGGAAGGTTGGTATATTGTGTGTGCAAGAGACCAGATGGAAGGGGAGTAAGGCCAGGTGTATAGGAGGCAAGTTCAAATTGTTTTGTCATGGTGTGGATGGGAGGAGAAATATCTTAGGAGTTATCCTGAAGGAACAGAATGCTAAGAGTGTTTTGGAGGTGAAAAGAGTGTCGGATAGAGTGATGTTTATGAAGCTGGAAATTGATAGTGTAATGATGAATGTTTTTAGTGCATATGCTCCACAAGTTGGGTGTGCGGTGGACGAGAAAGAAAAATTTTGGAGTGAGTTGGATGAAGTGGTGATGACTGTACCCAAGGGTGAGAGACTGGTGATTGGAGCAGATTTCAATGGGCATATTGGTGAAGGGAACAAAGGGGATGAGGAAGTGATGGGTAGGTATGGTGTTAAACAAAGGAATGCAGAAGGTCAGATGTTAGTGGATTTTTCAAAAAGGATGGACATGGCTGTGGTGAATATATATTTTAACAAGAGGGAGGAGCATAGGGTGACATACAAGAGTGGAGGAAGATGCACACACGTAGATTATATCTTATGCAGGAGGGTCAGTTTGAAGGAGATTGGAGACTGTAAAGTGGTGACCGGGAAAGTGTAGTTACGCAGCATAGGATGTTGGTGATCAAGAAGAGGAGGAGGAGTGTGAGGGCAGCACCAAGGATCAAATGGTGGAAATTGAAAAAGGGTAATTGTGAGGTGGAGTTCAGGGATGAGTTAAGGCAGGCACTGGGTGGCAGGGAAGAGTTACCAAACAGCTGGGTAACAACAGCAGAGCTAGTAAGGGAGATTGATAGAAAGGTGCTTGGGATGACATCTGGACAGAGGAAGGATGACAAGGGGACATTGTGGTGGAATGAGGAAGTACAGGAGAGTATACAGAGAAAGAGTTTGGTGAACAAGAAGTGGGATTGTCAGAGAAATGAAGAAAGTAGACAGGAGTATAAGGAGATGAGGTGCATGGCAAAGAGAGAGGTGGCGAAGGCTAAGGATAAGGCATATGAAGAGTTGTATGAAAGGTTGGACACTAAGGAGGGAGAAAAGGACCTGTACCAATTGGCTAGACAGAGGGACCGAGCTAGGAAAGATGTGCAGCAGGTAAAGGTGGTAAAGGATAATGAGGGAAACGTACTCACAAGTGAGGAGAGTGTGTTGAGCAGATGGAAAGAGCACTTTGAGGAGTTGATGAATGAAGAGAATGAGAGGGAGAGAAGGTTGGATGATGTGGGGATAGTGAATCATGAAGTACAATGGATTAGCAAGGAGGAAGTAAGGACAGCTATGAAGAGGATGAAGAATGGAAAGGCTGTTGGTCCAGATTACATACCTGTGGAAGCATGGAGATATTTAGGTGAAATGGCAGTGGAGTTTTTAACCAGATTGTTTAATGAAATTTTGGAAAGATAGAGGATGCCTGAGGAATGGAGAAAAAGTGTTTTGGTACCGATTTTTAAGAATAAGGGTGATGTGCAGAGCTGTAGTAACTACAGAGGGATTAAACTGATCAGTCACAGCATGATGTTATGGGAAAGAGTAGTGGAAGCTAGGTTAAGAAGGGACGTGATGATTAGTGATAAGCATTATGGTTTCATGCCAGGAAAGAGCACTACAGATGCGATGTTTGCTCTGAGAGTGTTGATGGAGAAGTACAAATAAGGTCAGAAGGAGTTGCATTGCGTTTTTGTAGACTTAGAGAAAGCATATGACAGGGTACCTAGAGAGGAGTTGTGGTATTGTATGAGGAGATCGGGAGTGTCAGAGAAGTATGTAAGAGTGGTACAGGATATGTACAAGGGTAGTGTGACAGCGGTGAGGGCTGCAGTGGGAGTGATGGATGTGTTAAAGGTGGAGGTGGGATTACATCAAGGATCAGCTCTGAGCCCTTTCTTATTTGCAATGGTGATGGACAGGTTGACAGACGAGATCAGACAGGAGTCCCCGTGGATTATGATGTTTGCAGATGACATTGTGATCTGTAGTGAGAGTAGGGAACAGGTGGAGGAGACCCTGAAGAGGTGGAGATATGCTCTAGAGAGAAGAGGAATGAAGGTCAGCAGGACTAAGACAGAATATATATGTGTGTGAATGAGAGAGATGATAGAGGAATGGTGAGAATGCAAGGAGTAGAGGTGGCGAAGGTGGATGAGTTTAAGTACTTGGGATCAGCAGTTCAGAGTAATGGTGAGTGTGGAAGAGAGGTGAAGAAGAGTGTACAGGCAGGATGAAGTGGGTGGAGAAGAGTGACAGGAGTGATTTGTGACAGATAAGTACCAGTAAGAGTGAAAGGGAAGGTCTACAAGAGGGTAGTGAGACCAGCTATGTTATATGGGATGGAGACAGTGGCACTGACAGAAAGGCAGGAGTTAGAGCTGGATGTGACAGAGTTAAAGATGTTAAGATTTGCACTGGGTGTGACTAGGGTGGACAGGATAAGGAATAAGTATATTAGAGGGCCAGCCCAGGTTGGAAGGTTAGGAGACAAAGCCAGAGAGGCAAGATTACGTTGGTTTGGACATGTGCTGAGGAGGGATGCTGAGTATATTGGGAAAAAGATGCTAAGGATGAAGTTAACAGATAACAAGAAAAGAGGAAGGCCTAAGATTAGGTTTATGGATGTGGTGAGAGAGGACATGCAGGTGGTTGGTGTGACAGAGCAAGATGCAGACGACAGGAAGAAATGGAAACAGATGATCCGCTGTGGCGACCCCTAATGGGAACAGTCGAAAGAAGATGATGATTGCGGTACAGTGAGGATCAGGAAATTTACAATTTTCGGCAATGTAGTGCAATCTCAGAGTTGGTATATATAATTATCAAGGAGTATACAGGCACAGTCCCCCTGCAAAACTGTAAAAAAAGATAGATGTTTATATGTTTTTTTTAATGTTTGAGTTTTCAGAAATTCGATCATATCTTCTGACTGATATGAATTTCAAGTTTCTCAAAACTCAATCAGCTAACATAGATCCATATATATACCTATACAGATATATATATATATATATATATATATATATATATATATATATATATATATATATATATATGGTTAAAATAAGGACTACTGAATGCTCACTTGAGTGAATGCTTTTTCGTGCTGTAAAAAAGCGATCATTCTTCCTAATGGAGGTTTTGACAGTAGGCTATTGAATGGGATCACTGTACAGCGGGGTAAGGAAATTTGCCCTCACTACACTATTGTGTGATCTCAGCATTACTATACATAATGAGCAGTGGGTATGAAGGTGCAGACCCCCACATGGGAGGTGCAGTAATAATTGTTGTTTTTTTAAGCATTATTCTAAACTGATTACTGTTTAGAGGTTCACTCATATGAGTGTTCGGTTTCATGAGATGCTCATTATACATATATATATATATATATATATATATATATATATATATATATATATATATTTACCACCCACACCCTTTGCTACTTATAGGTACCAACTCAAGACTGCACTGCATTCAGGAAATTGCAAACTCCTGATACACAAAAATGTTGGCAACTGGCATAAAAGACGGTCCAATGTTCTGAAATTCAAGCACATGAATTTATGATATTTTGTACATTCAATCTAACAAATGGCTATATTATGCACATATTATATATATATATATATATATATATATATATATATATATATATATGTGTGTGTGTGTGTGTGTGTGTGTGTGTGTGTGTGTGTGTGTAGAGAGAGGGGGGAGCGGGAGATACATAATCATACACACACATGCACACATCTTACTTAATATTTCTAAGTGGGTGAACAAACACAATAAGGTCATCTCTTAGGTAGAAAACTCAAAAAATGAAGCTATGGCTGCATAAAGACAAACGATAGTGACCAGAGACTTCTTGTCATAAAATGATATACACTGCCATTAATCTTAATTGTCTAAGACAAAATGAATGTCAGCTGTGTTAAGAAAACCTTAATCATTTATTTCCCAGTATAATGAGGGCTTTTGTCATAAGACAATTGCCATAAGAAAGTACTCAACGTACTGGTGAATAAACGATCAAGGAATCCTTAACACAGCTGACCATTTCTTTTGTCTTGTATGCTTAGAGTAGAGGCAGTGTATGTCAGTATCTGGTCACTATTAGTCATGACGTTCCATTTTTGGTGTGTCCCACTGTATTTCCTTCTAATTCCACTGTTAGTCCCGTAGATAGCCAGAGCCAAGGATTTCTCCACTCAAGGCAAACATCACAGCTTACTTTGGCAGAAAACTCCATTTGTTTTAGTATAAATATGCATTTGCTGTTTTTTACAAATACAGTCATCATTCCTTCAGTTCACTTAAAATTCATGTGCTTAATCCTGTAAATATTTTTTAAATGTTTAGCAGTTTATGTACAGTATTCAGCAATGTTTTGTGTAAACGGAAATTGCAGTGAACTTTCTGCAGTAAAAGGTTATCCCTCATAGAAACTTTATTTTATTTTGTATCTAGTTACAGCATCACCAGTGAAAGTGTGCCAGTACACATCACTCTAATGCAAACTAGCATAATACTTACACATCATACAGTGATGATATTTTTAAGGATTACCTAAAATAAAAATGTAGATTCAGCTGAAATGTAGAATATTAATCTTGATTTATGAATAGACAATATGGTGTTCATAATCAGGAATACAGAAGGGATTCACTATATAAACTCTTACAGTAAGTAACTCTAAGGTGTACATTTAAACACGCAGGGGACTATTAATTTAGTTATTGATATTTGTTAACCCCATAGGTGAAATAGTTGATAGTTTTCAGTTATGACCCATGCTACGTGGAAAAGACAACATACAATGATGTATAAACATACTGTATTCCAAAACAAAGTTAACTTACAATGGTAAAGACAAGTTACAAAAATATATAATTATTAGTAATTCCAACTTAAATTTAGTTTACAATGTGTACACAGTCATAGAAAATACAAAGAAACTGGGCCAGAAGGCTGTTAAAACCTTTTCCAGTACCCATCATAGGCCCTACTTCCTATTTCAAAGAAGTGCAGGTAAGGCATATCAGGTGTGAATTTATGAATGCCCTTCTAATTACATAGCTCCATGTTGAAGAAAGATAGTGAATTGCCCAGCTTAATTTGGAGAAAAAAATTGTTCTATAGAAGGGCTAGGTGCTTCATGACAAATCTGCCCATCTTATTTTGGTTACCTGTCTAAGTAAGTTTAGGTCTCTAGTTCTAACATTTGTAGGACTGTTGGTTAATAAAGGTGCTACTAGATTCCTTATCACATGATAACTGAAGCACATATCACCTCTAAGGAATATGTAGGATACTGAATACAATGAGAGAGCTTTCACTCTTTCCTGGTAGCTCATGTTTTTTAAGCCCCTGGCTTTTTAGTTAAGAGCCTCTATGGTCCTTCGAGTTGCTTGATGTGTCTAGTGCAATACATCTTAAAAAGGACATTGCATTCATTGATAGGCCTAATCAGTGTGGAATACAAGGGAGTAAAGACTTCTTCTGATCTTGAAGATATATATTTTGCAGTGAATTTTACAAGGTAAAAGGATTTTCCAACCACCATTGCAACATGATGGTTAAATGAGAGGGATCTATCCACACATCTTCCAAATTTTCTCACTCTACATTCTCAGTTTCAAGTGGGATGCTGTCTAATATAAGCTGATGGGACACAATGTTTGCTGACTGCAACAATATTTCAGTTTTTTAGTATTTAATTTGAGTCCATTCTTATTAAACCATTAACTAAGAAATGTAATCTCATGTCGAAGTGCCTTTGTGATGGAGTGGAACTTGAGGATGACACCCAGTTTACAATTATCTGCAAACCTAGTTAACCAGAGATCCTCTTTTGTTATTCAGAGATCAGAAGGGTTGATGCCAAATAGCAGAGGTCCTATGATGGCTCTCTGGACACCTCCATCAAGTACCTTCATCCCCTCTGAAGAAGCACGTGCCACCATCACTGTGTGAGTTGTGTCCTTCAGTCAGTTTGCAATCCATCTAACCACATAGGCATCAGTTGGAGTGAATTTAGTGTGCTCGTTGTGTTGGCATAAGGTATAGTGTCACATGTCTTGGCAAGATCAAGGTGGTCTGTATGGACAGAGAGCACACTGTCCTCAACCTGTTTCACCATCTTAAAGATTGATAGATTCATCAGGCAGGATCTGCCCTGGACAAATCAAAACTGTTGTAGGTCAAGTCTGATAAGATTTTTGATATCACATATGTAACTTAATGCTAACCAAATTTCTCAAACATATTGCTACTGCATTCTCAAAATACTGTACTCTCATGTTGTATACTTCTTTTTTCTCTTTTTGGTACTGTTGAGTATCTTACAACTTGAACTGTTGGGTTTCTTTCTTATTTTTTTATTACTTTTCTGGAGCTTTTCTTCTTGGGAAAAAGGACTCTCTGGGTCCAGTAGGACTAACCCCGGTTAACAAATGTAAAAATAAATAAAAATAAATATCAGAGTTAATTAGGTCCATCATAATATATTCTATGACTTTGCATATCAGACTTATCAGACTAATGGGTCTGTAATTTCAGAGGTCAGTGATGAGGTCACCCTTGTGAAGTGGCATCAAGTGGCATGATCATGGCCATGCGCCGTGGTTTGGGGACACAACTAGTTACTAGGCTCAGGCTGAATAGATCACAGAATAGGTCTATCAGCATTTGTTTAGTGTTGATTATTAGGCAGATGGGTATGTTATCAGGCCCCATGGAAGTTGTTTTTTTAAATACTTCTAGTAAAAGTGATAATTGGAGGTTGAATGCCTTCAATTATATGTGGGGTTTGTATAACTACCGCCAAGGCAAAAGTTACACTGAATTTGTTTACTAGTATGTTGGCAATATCAACTGTCTGCACATTTAAACCAAGTTTTGGTAAAAAGCACACAAACAAATGCGTTCTAAATGCAGGAGAACCTCAAGGTCAGATGACTTGTTACTTCGACTCCTAGCACTGAACAGGGCCGTGTTGATGTCTTCCTGTACTTGATTTGCTTTACTAGTTAGGTTTGGAGGTCAATTATCTGGGTCTTGCCTAAAAAGTCACTATGGGGCAGCAAGGCTTTCACCAATATATGGCAGCCTTGAAATGTGAGGTGCAATCCATCCATAGTAAAGCAGTTACTATTGTCAAGCATGTCATTTCAAGCTGACACATACTGGATTCCTCTAGAATGACACCAGCTTTTTAGGTGGTTGTTAAAACCAATCACATTTTCTTTGTATGTTGGCATCATTCTTGGAGAAAGAATGATTCTGCTCAGTTCCAACATATTTCTTGCATTTCAACATGCACGAATCTATGCATATCCTTTGAGGATCATTTACCAGGTCATTTACAGCCCACATAGACCTCCACCATGTCATAATCATATTGCTCTGGTTTAAGGTCCTTGATGTCCCTTCAGACATTGTCTGCTTTGACTCCAGAAAGACAACTCAGTGTCACCCTGCTTTTATTCAGCCTCTCGAGAGTAGAATCAGTGTGTCTGACTATGGAGTCACCAATTACTAGTACATTTTTATTTAGGTCTGCCAAGTGTATGAATGCACCAGATTTGTGATAATCTACCATCTCATAAATGAAGTTGGGGTTGTAGCAATATGTGTACATAGGTTCATAGATTAGTACTAGGCTAACTGCCCTTGTGGGACATTTTAAGCCTACTCAATTACCCCATGTGAGAATGAAACCCTGCACCTTGTGTTTCTAAGGTAAAGGCTTCTTTCTGTCTTAATCTTAATAGGTATTGAAAACTTGTGCAAGGACTTTTTGACAACCTGAGTGCGACAATTAAGGCCCAGTTTGTGTGTAATGCTGTCTTAGTGTGTGCTGCTCACAGAATGTGTGAGATTGTGAGAGAGTTGGCTACATTATAATTATGTACTTGCATCTCTCACAAATAGATAGTGTTGAGTTGAGCAATGGGTCATTGTCCGTGAGCATTAGCTGTTTATTCTGCTGCCTGACCAAGTGCGATGAGGATTTAGTAGCTTGTTCACCTTCATGTTAGTCAAGGTACATGAGTGAAGCAGCTCTAAAATAGCTCTTCGTTTATAGTTGTTGTTGTTTGTCTTTCAGCTTTTCCCGGTTAGGGGTCGCCACTGCGGAACTCCAGTCCGCTAATGATTGGCAGTAGGTTTTTACAGTGCTGAGTTGCCAGCTCGACACCCAACCTTCAACGAAGGCATGCCCATTCACACATGTCTTTCGGAATGCCACTCGACCGCAGGGAGGACATGCAGACTCCACATAGAAGGCACTCCCTGCACTCCAGCTGAGAATCGAACGGGAGAACCTCTTGCTGTGAGGCAACAACGCTACTGCTGCACCACCGCAGATAGCTCTATTTAATATAAAAACAACTCAATACAGTACAATTGATGTTCTAACTTCTTAAAATTACTACTAAACAGTACACTTTGGAAGAATAGCTCCTGGTTTATAGTATTTAATGAAAAATAAATTAAGGAAGTAGATTGTATTTAGTATTAAAATTTGCTGTTATTATTATAAATACTTTAAACAATTTAAATTTGAATGAAGCATTAAACTGGCATGCTGTAATATCTCACCCTAATCGGCTTATGATGGCAGTTTAAGATGCTACCTTTGCAGTTGTTCAATATGTAAAAGTTTGTAGAAGAGAATGTGAAACTAAAAGTACCTGGGTACTAATGTTTAGAGTGGCACCCAGTGCAGTTAAACTGAGAAGAGAAAGTAAAAGAACCAAAAGAAAAACAGCTAAATCTAGGACTTTAGCCAATAAAGTCTACCTCTCAGAAACAGCAGCAATATAGTTCCTGCCCTCGAACAATCACTAGTGGTCCTCAGAAATCTAACACCCTAACCAAAATCAGCTGAAGAAAATGTAGGTAAGTGTGAAAATGGAGATACATAGGAAAAACAGTAAACGTAATACTTGGATGATACTTCATAACCCAATAACAGACAGACAGCGTAATATACCTTCCATCCAAACAGACTGAAAATTAAAATACAATTCAGGTCAAACATAATTTAAATAAAAGAGTTTACTAGTTAATTTCAAGTACAAATGAAAACCATTGCTTCCATTCCTTTTTGATTAAGTTTTGAATTTAAAAAGCCAGCTATTCACTTTTCAGCACTTGCACCTTAGAAGCAGCCTACTGTAGCCTTTAGAAAAGACCTTGAATTGGTTAGAAAAATATATGCAGATTACATAGGTTCCTAGGTTCATAGGTAGGTACTAAGCTATTGGCCCAAGGGCCTAAGTAAGCCTAGCCAACAAGGTTCTCTGGCTTACGCCACCCAAGAAAGTTAATTTCCTATGTCGCTGTCGAGCAGAGCCACAGAAGTGATCCCCAGAGTGTATTTCCTATTTCCCATCCACTCATCAAGATTTTTCTTGAAGAGTGCTAATGAGGAACTTTGCTTGAAATAGATGGGTAGCTTGTTCCAGAGTATAGGAAGTCTCTGTGACAGGAATCTTTCCCTCCAGCATGTCCTGTTTATTGTGGTGAGAAGGTTTAGGTCCATAGAGCGTGTAGCTCGGAGGGACTGGGATTTCTTTAGGTGTAGTATGTCCAGCAGCTCTGGGTTTAACATAGCTTTATATGTTAGGCAGAGATCTCCTCAGAGTAAACAATCCTATGTATTGACATATGTACAAATTATTTATGAATGAGCAAGTGTGAAAAATTACAAAAAAGCAGATTGTTTAAATCGAGATTATGACATCAATGTGTAGATGGGCTCTTCAGGAATACAGGACCTTGAAAAGATCCACAGATTGAGGAACCTTATTTAGTACTGAACACCATCAGTATTTCCAGCAGAAGCCTTGCATTCATAAATTTTCTTATCATGTCTCTCCACTCTTTGAATACCTCGTATTCCCTTGTTATGGCTCACTTTGGTCATTCCTCCATCTCTATTAATAAGTATTAACTTTACAGACTCTGTATAATATTATAGTTTAATAAAGTTTTTCTCTTTTCTTTCCTTTCAGAGCTGTGTTCACTAATCCATCACTGATTCCAGTACTGCAGGAGCTCTGCCCGAAGTCCATCTCTCAAAAGGTTTCACAGAGATTATTGTCATTACGCAACGTATGCAAGTTTAACACCAAGATCCTTGTGTATTAACTTTACAGAGTCAAATATGTGCCTGCCCTGTTCTGGGAAGTGACTGTGACATCCCACCAAATGAGTGGTCCTTGCACTCTAAGGATCACTTACTAAGTTGGATAATTTCCTTTTTTGACCAATAGATTATACTGTATATGCCAGTTATGTAGTCTACAAGCCACCTGGTTTATTTATTCAGTAAATGAAAGAAAACATCTCAAAACTGTAAATTAGGCTCTAGGAATGTAATACCTCATTCCATAGGGATGGAATGGTTCCAGGAGGCATTGCTAAAGGCTAAAAAATGCACAAGTCAGGACCTCAGGGTGATTATGGACTCTTGGATATGGTATTAAACAATAATTTTATTCTGTTTCAGGGTGAGTTTTTCAAAGAGATCAAGTGAGTAGCAATGGACGCATGTTGCGCCTCTAGTTATGCCAACATACTTCTTAGTACTTGGGAGAAAATATTAATTCTTAATTTACCTTTTAAGAACTCTTGGTGCCTGTATAAGAGGTGTCTAGACAATTTATGCTTCTTTTGGACCTATTCTAGAGAAAAATTAGACGAGTTTCTTAAGTATGTTAACACTACCATGTATTTTTTGAAATTCACCCATAATATCTGTAATGATTCAGTAGATTATCTGGGACATTACAGTCTATAAAGATTATCAGGGAGATAAATTTAAATCCAAGATATTTATAAAAAGCACATTTTCAAATTCCTATGTTTACTTTACCAGTGCCCGTCCATATAAACAAAAGAGAAACATCAAAAAAGGACAGTTTATTAGAATTTCCAGAATGACATCCGATAATAAAGTGTTATGTGAAGAATATAGGAAGCTAAAAATATGTTTATAGAGAGAAAACATCCATTACAAATGACAGATGAGGTTATTTGTGAGGTAAGTGAAGGGAGGTCAGATCTTGGGTCAAGGGTTGAGAGTTGAAGGAAATAATATGATGAGGTGTAAACAAAGAGAGGATAGTAGCTATCATGGGGCATACATTCTGAACTATAATGGAGAAGCTGTCACCATTAGAAACATCATAACAAAAAATGGGAATATGTTTGCACGATTTTCAGATTTGGACTCCATTTTCAACAGGCTCTTAGTGTTTACATACAGGAGAGAAAAGAATACTAAAACTATGCTTGAGAATGATCCCGCTATGAAAAATACATCTAACAAGAGAAAAGGAATCTATAGGTGCGGTAAATGTGCACACTGTCCATATGTTAAGAATGCTGATAGGACTTTCCTGGAAAGTAGAGCTAGGATAATATAAAGTAAGCAATATTCAAGCTGTGATAGTAACGGAATTATTTATTTGGCTGAATGTAGGAAATGTCCCGCATTTTATGTGGAAACATCTGAGAGACTATTGAAAAGAAGAGTTATACGAACACCTTTATGATATTCGTAAGCAGGACAGTAATAATGCACTATTTAAGCACACCTTAATATGTAAAGATTCTAAATTGACATTCTTTGTGTTAGAAAAGGTTTCATTGAATATTAGAGGTCGTGAATGAGAAGTGAGAATTGAAGTCTGGGAAGTGTTTTGGCAGCTAGTTTTAGAAGCTTGCAAACATCCAGGTTTAAATGAGCACATATTTTTAGTTCCTGTGCTGAAATTAAGAGCTGCCAGATTATAAGTATCATAGATTTCTTTGTATACTATTTCAGCTTCTTTCATCTTCTTTTAGAAAAAGTTTGTTTTAAGTTATGTTCATTCCCTTCCATGTATTTAAATATTGGTCAGCAGATGGCAGCAAAGTAACGATTTATGGTTCCTTTCCATCTCAATATTAAAGGTTCATTAACAAAAATATAACATATATACTTACATTTTTTTTAATTTTTTCGAGTTTTAGTATCATATTATTTCAAAATGTTTTACGTTTTTGTCAAAGTATTTGAAGTTGTATTTAATGAATTAGTCAAAGTTTTTAATGTTGTTAATTGGATAGGATATTTGAGTGGTTACTTCCTTTTTGGGAGTGTATACAATAATTTGTTGTATGGAAAACTCTTTTAATCTGATGAAGTTCAACATAGAATGAAAAATGCGGTGACAAAGTTAAAGCATTTAATT
Organism: Protopterus annectens; assembly: GCF_019279795.1. Lineage (NCBI taxonomy): Eukaryota > Metazoa > Chordata > Ceratodontiformes > Protopteridae > Protopterus > Protopterus annectens. The sequence continues at coordinate 45,611,498 of NC_056746.1, forward strand.
GTTTTATTTATTTGTGGCAGTCTGTGAACAATAAATTCCTAGTGCCTAATTTACTGTTTTTAGATTGGCTGGAACATTTTTTGCTCTCTTTGGGCACTGACTTTTGCTTATTATTGGTGAAAGAAAACATGTTCTACTCTGTGCCTTCTTGTTAATTTCTCTATGTAATAACTGACATGAGGGTTGGAAGCCCACTATGCTTGGCTTTGCTACCTTTGGCTTCATTTTGCTGCCCTACCCTACTCCCAATTACAACCCACACTCCCCCACTACACCATAATACTTCCCACATACACATTTCATTGTGACACCCATTCCATATCCCCCCCAAGCAACTTTACTACTATCATACAAACACTTCAGTTTCTATTTTTCTATTTAAAAAATTCCATCTAACATTTAGCATCATTCCCAATATCCTTTCTCCCTCCCATACTGCTTTGCATTATATCCTTTCATAGTCAGACTCTTCCCGATTTCAGCTTCTATATTCCCCAAACAAGCCCTCACTAAGTCCTAACTTAGCTACACAGGCATACTCTATCCTTTCAAACCCCTCTGTTTCTTACATTTCAGAAACATAACAGAAGATACCAGGGAAGCCTAACTATCTTCTTTCATAGAAAATACTTCCTTCCTACCTAACTTCTACTAGCTTTCAGAGTCCACTGTCACTAAATATCCTACAGACCTACAGATTCTTGTCTCCTTCTTGATTCCTACTACCCTAATACCCACCATCAATAGATACAGATCCCTTTACTTAAGCATGCTGCTTCTCAGCTTATCCTCTGTTCTTCTCCTCCTGCTGAGCCATCTCTCATCCCACCATGACTCGATAATAGCTCTTAACATTTCTCCAGCTTTGGCCCAACCACCTATCCATAAACTGCCACACAAAACCTATTTAATGACACCCATCACCTTTAACCCAAATATAAACTGATTAACTCTACTTCAACTCAAATCAAAATAAAATTAAGTGGAAGAATACTCCCCAAAAGACAAAAATTAGTAATACCCCAATATACAAAATCCTCCTAGACGGAGAAATTCACCACAGTCCTGGCCCCACCTGTCACCATCAACATCAATACAATTTTCTTCCACACATTACTCCAACCCCATAATGGTCAACCCCCAATCCTGGCAATCTAACTTTTACCACCATAAATATTAGAAGCATAAGAAATAAAACTACTGAAGCACATGTCTAGATTACTCAACACAAACCTAATATTCTCATTACAATTGAAATTTGGCTTAAAGCTTAAACCCAGCACAAATGACTCTGAAAGTACAACCTCTGGTTATAATATAGGTTCATAGGTTCATAGGTTCATACTAGGCTATCTGCCCTAGGGCATTTATAAGCCTAGCCAGAGTGTGTTTGGCTTTCGCCACCCATTTTAAATTAATTTTGCTATGCCCTTTTTCAAGGTTAGTATACTGTGCCTCTGTCTAACAGTGACACAGAAGTGATACCTGGGGTAAACCTACGATCTCCCATCCACTCATGAAGATTCCTCTTGAAGAGAGTCAATGAGGGACTCTGCCTAACCTGGACTGGGATTTTATTCCAGAGTGAAGGGAGCCTCTGGGTTATGAATCTGTCTCTCCAGCATGTCCTATTTATTTCAGTGCTGAGGTTCAAGTCTCTCGATCACGTAGCTTGATGGGATTTGGATTTTCTGAGGTGCAGCATGTCCATTAATTCCGGGTTGGACATGGCTTTATACGTCAGGCACAGATTGCCTCTGAGCAGGTGGTATACCACTGAGTAGAGCTGGAGTTTCTTTAACCGGGCAGCATATGGCATCTGTTTGAGCCCTTTGATCCTCTTGGTGAGATACTTTTGGGGTCTTTCCAGTTGCTGCAGGTGTCTGGTAAGGTACATCCCAAAAGGGGCATTGTACTCAATTATGGGCCTGATGAGGGATGAGTAAAGAGGTACGATGACCTCCCCTGATCTAGATGTGAATCCCTTCATGATTAGGTGGGCTACATAAAATGTTTTTCTAACCACTTTGGCCACGTGGTTGTCAAATGAGAGATTGCTATCAACTTGGGTCCCCAGGTCCTAATTACTTCTTCTGTACTTAACGGATTACCACCTATGTGGTAATTTGTGAGCACTTTGTTTTGCCAAAGGGGATGACTATACACTTTTGGCGTTTAGCTTGAGGCCATGGCTCTGGCACCAGTTGTCTGTTTCTATGAGGCCCTTTTGGAGGATGCTTGTGTCAGCTGGAGAGTTGATTATGGCGCCCAGTTTGCAGTCATCTGCGAACTTGGTCAGCCACAGTCCTTCCGTGTTGGCCTGTACCTCCGAGAAATATATACTGAACAAGAGAGGTCCCAGGACTGAGCCTTGTGGGACGCCACTTGTAACTAGTTTGGAGTCTGACATGGCTCCAGCAATTCTAACCATGTGGGTTCTGTCCTTGAGCCAGTTTGCAACCCATCTAGTGACATAGGGGTTTATATTTAATCTGGTGAGCTTATCTATAATGCCCGAGTGGGGTATTGTATCGAAGGCTTTTGCGAGGTCCAGGTGGGCTGTGTGGACCACCTTCCCCTCGTCAATGGCCTTGGTGACTGTTTCAAAGAAATTGACCAGGTTTAAGAGGCAGGATCTGCCCTTAACAAAGCCGAACTGGGTAGGATCCAGTGTCTGTAGGTCCCCAATATCTTTATTTATGAGGTCCATGATTATCCTTTCCATAGCTTTGCAGACCAAGCTAGTCAGGCTTATGGGGTTATAGTTTCCAGGATCCGTTGAGGCACCACCTTTGTGGAGAGGGACCACTGTTGCTGTACGCCACTCTTTGGGTACATATCCTGTAGTAAGGCAGAGATTGAACAGTAGTTTTAGGTTTGGGTTTAGCTCTTCTTGGAGTTCATGTAGAATGCAGCCCAGGACACCGTCTGGTCCCATTGATGCTGTGTTTTTTGCTTTGGAGAGGGCGGCTCTTACCTGACCATCTCAGATTTCAGGGGGGGCAGCACTCTGCTGGGATAGATATTTGCCCTTTGGGTGGGGAGGGGGGGAGAAGTTTGTGCTGAATCTGTCAGCTAGGATGTTGGCAATGTCTGTGGGTTCGGTGTATTTTTTGTCGTTTTGGACTAATTCTGAGCATATCTGGGAATTCCCACCCAGGTTCCTAACATAACTAAAGAAAGCCTTGTGACTATCCTTAGTGTCCTGTGCAATTTTTTTCTCAAAGCTGGCCTTAGACGATTTTATGAGTGCCCGTAGTTTTTTGCTAATACTGATCAGAGATGCCTTCCCTTTTTGGGATTTTGCTCTATCATGTAGTAGCTTCCTCCTTCTATTGTATAGTTTGTTTATGGCTGGAGTCCACCAGACAGGACATCTGCCTTTGGAGGACTGGGTCTTGGTTTTATTTGGGATTGCATGATCCATGCATTCCTGAAGGTGTTCATAGAATCCATTTATAAAGGATTATGTGGTCTGGGCCATATTTTCCACAGGCCCGAGGGCTTTGAATGATTCCACCTCAGTTTTGAGGAGTGTGAAATTTGCTTTAGAGAAGTTTTTCACTGTGGTTTTCTGGGCAGGGGATGGGGCAGGGATGTGAATATCCAGTGAGATTAGTTTATGGTCTGATCTTACCAGTCAGGGATACACTTCTGGTCTGGAGCATAGAGTCCCCATGTTGGTGATGATCAGGTCCAGTATGTTTTCCCCTCTTGTGGGAGTGGTAACAAGTTGTTCCATAGCATTTGAGTTTATAAATTCTAGGAACCTTTGGGCTAGGGTGTTGGAGCTAGAGTAATGCTCCCAGTCTATGTTTGGGTAGTTGAAGTCGCCCAATATAATGGTGTTTGGAGAGACCTTCATATTTTCCAGTGTTCTCAGGAAGGCTGAGTGGGGTTCCTGGGTTTGGGATGGTGGTCTGTAGCAGGCTATAAACTGGAAGGCAGTTTTACCCACTGTTAGTTGCACATGGATAGTTTCTGATGCTTCGTGCTGTGCCACCAACCTGGAGGTGTGGGTATGTTTGACGAATATTGATACTCCCCCTCCTTTTGTGGTTCGGTCCAAGTTTTGGGGCCGAAAAGCATGGTATGAGGTATAACCTGGTAGTGCTGGGGTGCTCTCGGGAGCCTTGAACCAGGTTTCTGTTACTGCACAGATATCGATGTTCTCCATGCTAAGGAGAGTTTCGAGTGCGTGCATCTTGAGGTTTAGACTTCTGGCGTTGAGTAGCATTACTCTTAGTTTCTTATCCTTGTGATACCTATGGAGGTGGGTTTGTCTTTTGAGCCTTGCCTAAAAAAGGCACTATGGGGGTAGCAAGAGCCTTTACCAATATCTGAAAGCCCAGGGGTGACAGGTGTAAGCCGTCCCTAGCGAAGCATCATGGCTTGTCGAGCATGTCATCCCAGGCTGACAGGCATTGGATCCCCTTTGAATGACACCAGTACTTAAGCCAATTGTTGAAATTGATCATCTTGTCTTCATATTGTGGCATCATTCTTGGTGAGGGTAAGATGCTACTCATGGTCAGGGTCATACCGGCCTGGGCTACATGCTCAGAGAGCTCCTCTATGTCTCTTTTCATGTACTCCAGGGAGGTACATCTCAGGTCATTCACACCAGCATGGACAATGACTGAGTCATATTTGTACTTGCCTTGGAGTGACCTGAGTGCATGTGTTATGTGGCGGATCCTAGCACCTGACAGGCAGCTCACCGTGACCTTCTCCTTGTTCAGCCTGTTGAGCAGGACATCAGTGTGCCTGATGATAGAGTCACCTATTACAAGTGTATCAGGTGTGTTGTTTAGCCTTAAGGGCTGTGACTGTTTGGCACACAGGCTTTGTGAGCTATGTGTTGCACGTGTTTTGTTTTGGGTTAGCGTTTGCTTGGGTGTCTGCTTTGGAGGTCTCTGCTGCTTAGGCAAATTTTTATTTAGAGCCTCCGAGTATGTTTTTGTGTGTTTATGTGCTTGGTTTGCTGTCGTGGTAGGTCTATGTGAGACTGGAATTGTAGTGAGTGTGGTTTCCTTCTCCTCCAGACTGGTTACGCCAGTACTGAGCTGAGAGAGCTTAGCCTCCAGTTTGGCTATATGTTTGCATCTCTCACATGTGTTGGAATTTGTTGGGAGGAGGAGGGGGTTGTCTGTGTACATGAGGCAGTTGTAACATTGCCTCAAGATTCCCAGATTCACCAGCTGGACCGGAGAGGAGATTGACAACTGACCTTTGGACATGCTAGAATAGTACTGGGAATTCCTTTATAATTGAAAAAAGGGCCAATGGGGAACAAGGTACTCAAGGGAAGTTTGTGAGGGTGTAGTGCTTTTAATTTTTTAGAGCTGACTTATATAATTGCTTTAGTGAGCAAGTGCCAGGTAACTTAAATGCAATGTGTTACAGGTAACTTAAATGCAAAAATGACAAACAGTAACTTTCTTTCAAGTGAAACAAGGAAATAAGTACAGTAAGCAATGCAGATATCACTAGGGATCCACAGAAGCGCTGAAAAGCCGCTTTTTAGGTGGAATTAGCGTTTCAGGGAAATAACAAGCAAACAAACAACAAGCATACAAACAAAGCTAGATTCAGCAGGCCTAGATCTAGTCTATGCTATTGCAAACAAGGTGTACCAATTTCAGTAAGAAACAGTTCAAATATGCAGGCACTATACGCCTTTAACCAGCAATTCCCAGCTCAGAAGGGCAGAGTCCAGCCTCTCCTCCCAAAAGAGTGCAGACCACGAACCTTCTTAATGTAAAATAACTGGCCTGAAGCCCAAGTGCTTAAACCAGAACTAATACACTTTTAGAATAACAGACACTGAGCCCTCAATCAGCAGTTCCCAACTTAGAAAGATGTAAGCTACCTGTCCGGCCACCAAAGTGCAGGCCGCAAACCTTCCTAATGTAAAACAACTGGTCTGAAGCCCAAGTGCTTAAACTAAAAGGTTTAGAATGAGTTACACCAAGCAGTAATAAATACAATTGAGTACTTTTAAGATGACGCAAAAGCAAAATAAAGTAGGAAGAAGCACAAATACAGTAAAAGCAGATAATGGAAAGAGAGAAAGGAAAGAGAGAAAGGAGTAGCAGAAACTAAGCTGTTTGACCTTCTCAAATGTTCTCCCTGTACTGGGTAGAATGAGGTAATGACACTAGACAGGGAGGATGGTCCCAGATCAAATTTACACTAGGGGCGGGCAACTGCAAAGCCACCAACTATAAAAACACTATACCAACAGAGAGGGAGGGAGGGTGGGAAACAAACTGCAGAAATGTTTCCCACAGCTGAAAAGCAGCAGTGAGCCTTTAAATTAAAGTTTTAAACAGCTAAAGGAGCCTCTAGAAAAAAGAGTTTAACTGCAACAAGTTATCAGAAACAAACAACCCAACAGATGCTTAATAAAAGTGGACAATTTCCAGTTAATACCACACACACAGTGAAACTAGCAAGAAAAATACACAGTACACAAAGTGCTATAAATAACAAAGAAATAAAGAACAAAATAAACAAAAAACAGGATACTTAATGTTATATATTATAGCTCCGAGTTTCCTCAGTGTCCTTCCTTCGATCAGCGCAGTGTGAAATGGCAGAACATTCACAACTGAACTTCTTAGGTAACAGAAAGTTGAAACCTGAGACAGCTTTTAAGAAAGAAATCTCAAAGAACCAATGAGGTGCTTAGTCTAAGCTGTAGTCCAGGTGACCTAAGTCAGCCAATGACCTCAAACAATTCTCTCTCACTGAAATGCCTGATGGCTTTGGCTAAACCAAGATGTCCCTGAATATGTGCTCAGACACACAGCCTCCAAAAACACTAGGCCCAAATACAAGCCTGAATATGGAAATGCTACAAATATCCCCACTACTTAAAACAAACTGCAGACATGTTTCTCACAGCTGAAAAGCAGCAGTGAGCCTTTAAATGAAATTTTTAAACAGCTAAAGGAGCCTCTAGAAAAAAGAGTTTAACTGCAACAAGTTATCAGAAACAAACAACCCAACAGATGCTTAATAAAAGTGGACAATTTCCAGTTAATACCTCACACACAGTGAAACTAGCTAGAAAAATACACAGTACACAAAGTGCCATAAATAGCAAAGAAATAGAGAACAAAATAAACAAAAAACAGGGTACTTAATGTTATATATTATAGCTCCGAGTTTCCTCAGTGTCCTTCCTTCGATCAGCTCAGTGTGAAATGGCAGAACACTCACAACTGAACTTCTTAGGTAACAGAAAGTTGAAACCTGAGACAGCTTTTAAGAAAGAAGTCTCAAAAGAACCAATGAGGTGCTTAGTCTAAGCTGTAGTCCAGCTGACCTCAGTCAGCCAATGACCTCATACAATTCTCTCTCACTGAAATGCCTGATGGCTTTGGCTAAACCAAGATGTCCCTGAATATGTGCTCAGACACACAGCCTCCACAAACACTAGGCCCAAATACAAGCCTGAATATGGAAATGCTACAAATATCCCCACTACTTAGAACAAACTGCAGAAATGTTTCTCACAGCTGAAAAGCAGCAGTGAGCCTTTAAATGAAAGTTTTAAACAGCTAAAGGAGCCTCTAGAAAAAAAGAGTTTAACAGCAACAAGTTATCAGAAACAAACAACCCAACAGATGCTTAATAAAAGTGGACAATTTCCAGTTAATACCACACACACAGTGAAACTAGCTAGAAAAATACACAGTACACAAAGTGCTATAAATAACAAAGAAATAAAGAACAAAATAAACAAAAAACAGGATACTTAATGTTATATATTATAGCTCCGAGTTTCCTCAGTGTCCTTCCTTCGATCAGATCAGTGTGAAATGGCAGAACACTCACAACTGAACTTCTTAGGTAACAGAAAGTTGAAACCTGAGACAGCTTTTAAGAAAGAAATCTCAAAAGAACCAATGTGGTGCTTAGTCTAAGCTGTAGTCCAGGTGACCTCAGTCAGCCAATGACCTCAAACAATTCTCTCTCACTGAAATGCCTGATGGCTTTGGCTAAACCAAGAAATTTTAAA
>NC_056746.1:45667208-45697208 GCF_019279795.1 Protopterus annectens
AAAACCCCCCCTAAAAAACCCTTAAAAAAGAAAATAAAAAAGAAATAAAAAACAAAATAAACAAAAAAAGGTTTAAGAAAATCTCAAAGCCCAGTCCCTTTTATGTCAGGTGAAATGGCGCATTTCCCAAAAATTCTTTAAAAGAAATTTCCTGAGGCTTTTGGAAAAAAACCAAAGCCAATAGGGGCTTAGCAAACGGTTTTTAACCTAGCCAATGACCTCAAACAATTCTCTCTCACTGAAATGCCTGATGGCTTTGGCTAAACCAAGATGAACCTGAATATGTGCTCAGACACACAGCCTCCAAAAACACTAGTCCCAAATACAAGCCTGAATATGGAAATGCTACAAATATCCCCACTACTTAGAACAAACTGCAGAAATGTTTCTCACAGCTGAAAAGCAGCAGTGAGCCTTTAAATGAAAGTTTTAAACAGCTAAAGGCGCCTCTAGAAAAAGAGTTTAACTGCAACAAGTTATCAGAAACAAACAACCCAACAGATGCTTAATAAAAGTGGACAATTTCCAGTTAATACCTCACACACAGTGAAACTAGCTAGAAAAATACACAGTACACAAAGTGCTATAAATAACAAAGAAATAGAGAACAAAATAAACAAAAAACAGGATACTTAATGTTATATATTATAGCTTTGAGTTCCCTCAGTGTCCTTCCTTCGATCAGCTCAGTGTGAAATGGCAAAACACTCACAACTGAACTTCTTAGGTAACAGAAAGTTGAAACCTGAGACAGCTTTTAAGAAAGAAATCTCAAAAGAACCAATGAGGTGCTTAGTCTAAGCTGTAGTCCAGGTGACCTCAGTCAGCCAATGACCTCAAACAATTCTCTCTCACTGAAATGCCTGATGGCTTTGGCTAAACCAAGATGCCCCTGAATATGTGCTAAGACACACAGCCTCCACAAACACTAAACCCAAATACAAGCCTGAATATGGAAATGATACAAATATCCCCACTACTTAGAACAAACTGCAGAAATGTTTCTCACAGCTGAAAAGCAGCAGTGAGCCTTTAAATGAAAGTTTTAAACAGCTAAAGGAACATCCAGAAAAAAAGAGTTTAACAGCAACAAGTTATCAGAAACAAACAACCAAACAGATGCTTAATAAAAGTGGACAATTTCCAGTTAATACCACACACACAGTGAAACTAGCTAGAAAAATACACATTACACAAAGTGCTATAAATAACAAAGAAATAAAGAACAAAATAAACAAAAAACAGGATACTTAATGTTATATATTATAGCTCAAAGTTTCCTCACTGTCCTTCCTTCGATCAGCTCAGTGTGAAATGGCAGAACATTCACAACTGAACTTCTTAGGTAACAGAAAGTTGAAACCTGAGACAGCTTTTAAGAAAGAAATCTCAAAAGAACCAAGAAGGTGCTTAGTCTAAACTGTAGTTCAGGTGACCTCAGTCAGCCAATGACCTCAAACAATTCTCTCTCACTGAAATGCCTGATGGCTTTGGCTAAACCAAAATGTCCCTGAATATGTGCTCAGACACACAGCCTCGACAAACACTAGGCCCAAATACAAGCCTGAATATGGAAATGCTACAAATATCCCCACTACTTAGAACAAACTGCAGAAATGTTTCTCACAGCTGAAAAGCAGCAGTGAGCCTTTAAATGAAAGTGTTAAACAGCTAAAGGAGCCTCTAGAAAAAAGAGTTTAACTGCAACAAGTTATCAGAAACAAGCAACCCAACAGATGCTTAATAAAAGTGGACAATTTCCAGTTAATACCTCACACACAGTGAAACTATTTAGAAAAATACACAGTACACAAAGTGCCATAAATAACAAAGAAATAGAGAACAAAATAAACAAAAAACAGGATACTTAATGTTATATATTATAGCTCCGAGTTTCCTCAGTGTCCTTCTTTCGATCAGCTCAGTGTGAAATGGCAGAACACTCACAACTGAACTTCTTAGGTAACAGAAAGTTGAAACCTGAGACAGCTTTTAAGAAAGAAATCTCAAAAGAACCAATGAGGTGCTTAGTTTAAGCTGTAGTCCAGGTGACCTCAGTCAGCCAATGACCTCAAACAATTCTCTCTCACTGAAATGCCTGATGGCTTTGGCTAAACAAAGATGTCCCTGAATATGTGCTCAGACACACAGCCTCCACCAACACTAGGCCCAAATACAAGCCTGAATATGGAAATGCTACAAATATCCCCACTACTTAGAACAAACTGCAGAAATGTTTCTCACAGCTGAAAAGCAGCAGTGAGCCTCTAAATGAAAGTTTTAAACAGCTAAAGGAGCCTCTAGAAAAAAAGAGTTTAACAGCAACAAGTTATCAGAAACAAACAACCCAACAGATGCTTAATAAAAGTGGACAATTTCCAGTTAATACCACACACACAGTGAAACTAGCTAGAAAAATACACAGTACACAAAGTGCTATAAATAACAAAGAAATAAAGAACAAAATAAACAAAAAACTGGATACTTAATGTTATATATTATAGCCCCGAATTTCCTCAGTGTCCTTCCTTCGATCAGATCAGTGTGAAATGGCAGAACACTCACAACTGAACTTCTTAGGTAACAGAAAGTTGAAACCTGAGACAGCTTTTAAGAAAGAAATCTCCAAAGAACCAATGAGGTGCTTAGTCTAAGCTGTAGTCCAGGTGACCTCAGTCAGCCAATGACCTCAAACAATTCTCTCTCACTGAAATGCCTGATGGCTTTGGCTAAACCAAAATGTCCCTGAATATGTGCTCAGACACACAGCCTCGACAAACACTAGGCCCAAATACAAGCCTGAATATGGAAATGCTACAAATATCCCCACTACTTAGAACAAACTGCAGAAATGTTTCTCACAGATGAAAAGCAGCAGTGAGCGTTTAAATGAAAGTGTTAAACAGCTAAAGGAGCCTCTAGAAAAAAGAGTTTAACTGCAACAAGTTATCAGAAACAAACAACCCAACAGATACTTAATAAAAGTGGACAATTTCCAGTTAATACCTCACACACAGTGAAACTAGCTAGAAAAATACACAGTACACAAAGTGCTATAAATAACAAAGAAATAAAGAACAAAATAAACAAAAAACAGGATACTTAATGTTATATATTATAGCTCCGAGTTTCCTCAGTGTCCTTCCTTCGATCAGCTCAGTGTGAAATGGCAGAACATTCACAACTGAACTTCTTTGGTAACAGAAAGTTGAAACCTGAGACAGCATTTAAGAAAGAAATCTCAAAAGAACCAATGAGGTGCTTAGTCTAAGCTGTAGTCCAGGTGACCTCAGTCAGCCAATGACCTCAAACAATTCTCTCTCACTGAAATGCCTGATGGCTTTGGCTAAACCAAGATGTCCCTGAATATGTGCTCAGACACACAGCCTCCACAAACACTAGGCCCAAATACAAGCCTGAATATGGAAATGCTACGAATATCCCCACTACTTAAAACAAACTGCAGAAATGTTTCTCACAGCTGAAAAGCAGCAGTGAGCGTTTAAATGAAAGTGTTAAACAGCTAAAGGAGCCTCTAGAAAAAAGAGTTTAACTGCAACAAGTTATCAGAAACAAACAACCCAACAGATACTTAATAAAAGTGGACAATTTCCAGTTAATACCTCACACACAGTGAAACTAGCTAGAAAAATACACAGTACACAAAGTGCTATAAATAACAAAGAAATAAAGAACAAAATAAACAAAAAACAGGATACTTAATGTTATATATTATAGCTCCGAGTTTCCTCAGTGTCCTTCCTTCGATCAGCTCAGTGTGAAATGGCAGAACATTCACAACTGAACTTCTTTGGTAACAGAAAGTTGAAACCTGAGACAGCATTTAAGAAAGAAATCTCAAAAGAACCAATGAGGTGCTTAGTCTAAGCTGTAGTCCAGGTGACCTCAGTCAGCCAATGACCTCAAACAATTCTCTCTCACTGAAATGCCTGATGGCTTTGGCTAAACCAAGATGTCCCTGAATATGTGCTCAGACACACAGCCTCCACAAACACTAGGCCCAAATACAAGCCTGAATATGGAAATGCTACGAATATCCCCACTACTTAAAACAAACTGCAGAAATGTTTCTCACAGCTGAAAAGCAGCAGTGAGCCTTTAAATGAAATTTTTAAACAGCTAAAGGAGCCTCTAGAAAAAAAGAGTTTAACAGCAACAAGTTATCAGAAACAAACAACCCAACAGATGCTTAATTAAAGTGGACAATTTCGAGTTAATACCTCACACACAGTGAAACTAACTAGAAAAATACACAGTACACAAAGTGTTATAAATAACAAAGAAATAAAGAACAAAGTAAACAAAAAACAGGATACTTAATGTTATATATTATAGCTCCGAGTTTCCTCAGTGTCCTTCCTTCGATCAGCTCAGTGTGAAATGGCAGAACACTCACAACTGAACTTCTTAGGTAACAGAAAGTTGAAACCTGAGACAGCTTTTAAGAAAGAAACCTCAAAAGAACCAATGAGGTGCTTAGTCTAAGCTGTAGTCCAGGTGACCTCAGTCAGCCAATGACCTCAAACAATTCTTTCTCACTGAAATGCCTGATGGCTTTGGCTAAACCAAGATGTCCCTGAATATGTGCTCAGGCACACAGCCTCCACAATCACTAGGCCCAAATACAAGCCTGAATATGGAAATGCTACAAATATCCCCACTACTTAGAACAAACTGCAGAAATGTTTCTCACAGCTGAAAAGCAGCAGTGAGCCTTTAAATGAAAGTTTTAAACAGCTAAAGGAGCCTCTAAAAAAAAGAGTTTAACTGCAACTAGTTATCAGAAACAAACAGCACAACAGATGCTTAATAAAAGTGGACAATTTCCAGTTAATACCTCACACACAGTGAAACTAGCTAGAAAAATACACAGTACACAAAGTGCTATAAATAACAAAGAAATAAAGAACAAAATAAACAAAAAACAGGATACTTAATGTTATATATTATAGCTCCGAGTTTCCTCAGTGTCCTTCCTTCGATCAGCATAGTATGAAATGGCAGAACACTCACAACTGAACTTCTTAGGTAACAGAAAGTTGAAACATGAGACAGCTTTTAAGAAAGAAATCTCAAAAGAACCAATGAGGTGCTTAGTCTAAGCTGTAGTCCAGGTGACCTCAGTCAGCCAATGACCTCAAACAATTCTCTCTCACTGAAATGCCTGATGTCTTTGGCTAAACCAAGATGTCCCTGAATATGTGCTCAGACACACAGCCTCCACCAACACTAGGCCCAAATACAAGCCTGAATATGGAAATGCTACAAATATCCCCACTACTTAGAACAAACTGCAGAAATGTTTCTCACAGCTGAAAAGCAGCAGTGAGCCTTTAAATGAAAGTTTTAAACAGCTAAAGGAGCCTCTAGAAAAAGAGTTTAACTGCAACAAGTTATCAGAAACAAACAACCCAACCGAGATGTTTAATAAAATTGGACAATTTCCAGTTAATACCTCACACACAGTGAAACTAGCTAGAAAAATACACAGTACACAAAGTGCTATAAATAACAAAGAAATAAAGAACAAAATAAACAAAAAACAGGATACTTAATGTTATATATTATAGCTCCGAGTTTCCTCAGTGTCCTTCCTTCGATCAGCTCAGTGTGAAAATCCTTTCTGTAATGACTGTATATACAGAAAAGGTTATGGTATTGGTTTAATATTTCCCAACAACTATCACATTTCCCATTACAACAAACCAATGACAAATTTCAGTTCAGCAGAGCTTCTTATTATTTGCTGAAATTAAACAATTGCAAACAAATATGTATTACTGTTCTTTACATCCCTCTTTGTGACAATACATCTATACCAGAAGATATCCTACATTGGATATCCATACCAATGCCACAAGAATATAGGTGATGTCTGTATCAATTGGTTTTGCATAAACTCTAACTCCACTACATCTAACATGAACGTCCATGGTTTCACACAACTAATTAATCTCACATATTATAGCAAGAGATCAAATTCCCAATATTATTGGATTCTATTATCAGACCCTAGTAAATTCACTATCACAGATACAATGCTAGACTCTGTCTGTGACCATCTCCCAAAATCTGCAACCATTCTTCTCACATGTCCACTTAGCATGTTTATAATACGACACACAACCTGTCCAAGTGTAACCCAGAAATATTCATTACTGCCCTATCATCAATTAAGTGGAACATCCTAAAAATCCTCCCCTTAGATGTTGCTGTAAATTAATTCAGTACAACTTTCTAGAATATCCTAAATAGCTTTGTACCTCATAGAAGGAAGTGACTAAAACAAATAATGCAATGTGGCTCTCCAAAAAGAGCAGAATATTAATGCAGGACAGAGAAAAAGCATGCGAAGAATGAGGGACTGTAAAATACCTCAGCTATACTGAAGAGCAAATAAATAAAGTTAAAAACCTGTACTTAAACAACATTCAGAACAATTGTAAACAGAACCCTAAAGAAATTCTAGTTAGCCATTAAAGACATCTTACATCTTGGTCAAAAATAAACCCATACCACTCTCCAATAACTCACCACTCAAAACTGCAACAAAATTCAGCTCTTATTTCATAGATTGTATAACATCCCTAACCAAAAGTTCCTCAACATCTAATCACAACCATACCAAACAGCAATGTATCACTACATCCACTCTCACCTTCAAACCTGTGCCCACAGCTTATATAAAAATACTGTTAAACAAACTCAACCCATGCCCTACTTGTGTCTATATTACGTCACCAAAATCATATTCCAGTAAACACCTATTCACCAACACCTACTCAGAGAAAATCACTTCAGCGATTCACTTAATTTACAATTGGCAAGGAAATACTTGCCTGAAGAACAAGGAAGGAACATCTATACCAAATGAACTCTCCCAATGTGGGTAACTGAACTCTCCCAATGTGGGTATATACCAACTCTGAGATTGCACGACAGTGGAGAATAGGGCAAAGTTCTGTTGTTGCGCAGGTACATCCTTGCCCTTAGTAAATTCAGCAAATCGCTGAAGCGATTTTCACTGATTAGGTGTCAGCAAATAGGTGTCCACTGGAATATAATTTTGGCGATGTAATATAGACCCCTTCTACTTTAGCTGTTGGTCTTCTAAGCAAGTACCTTAAAATAACAGCAAATAACATTGTCTGTCCCATCTCAATCCTGATAAGTAGGTTGATTCAGGAATCCCACATTCCCTCTATCTGGAAAATAATCACACATTATCAGAGCTTCATGCCACCATAAACCAACACCAATGAGTTTACTGACTAGAGTACCCCTTTTTTTAGATCAACTGAAATACTAGTAAACCAACTGTACTTCTGCGACTTTCTCTTAAACAAATTATATAAT
This sequence comes from Protopterus annectens, assembly GCF_019279795.1. Taxonomy (NCBI): domain Eukaryota; kingdom Metazoa; phylum Chordata; order Ceratodontiformes; family Protopteridae; genus Protopterus; species Protopterus annectens. The sequence continues at coordinate 45,674,586 of NC_056746.1, forward strand.
CAGTATTTAATCCTTAAGAAACTTCCATAAGGCAAAAGTATAATCTCCTTCATAATGTACAGAATATACTGTGTTATGACTGTTTATATTGAAAGTTCTCAACAAGTTATCTATTTATATACTGTGCAAGTCCTACTGTCATTTATGTTCACTGCATAATGACATTGTACTCTGCATATTTCTATCACTAAGAAATGCTATATATATTTGTATGGTTTCTTATTGCTGTAAATTTTATCCTGTTGTATAATAATTTTGTTTAGTTGTTGCTGTAGTAATTTTTAATTTGTTACTAGAGCTTTTCTCCCCAGGCCTTCACTGAAAAAGGGTTATTGTTACCCAGTGGACTCTCCCACTCAACAAATGTCAATAAATAAAATTATTTATATTTCATCCACATGTTCTTGTTTTTACATTTTGTGCATGTGGCTTTTAAACAGTGTTTTTCTGACTTCAGCAATTAACTAAGGGCAAAACGTAACCATAGTAATTAATTAATTGCTGAGTGCTGAATTAACTTTGAGTGGTAGGATTGGTTGTTTTAGTAATGAATTAAAGTATTTAAGTGCTGTTGCTGTTTGAATGAACTGTCTGATGAAGCAATGGTTACCATTGTGAAAGCGCTCACCATTTTGTATTAAAAAAGAAGATTTTACTTTGTCTTGGTTCAGCTTCTTTATTCCAGCTACCTTCCTACTGGGCACCTGGGTTTCAACATTTTCAACTTCTGGGCTGGTTGGATTTATTTGTTTGCTGCTTGTGTATCTAATGACGGCAGAAGGTACTGTGAACATTGCACAGGATGCAACAGTTAGTGTAAATGTGGAAAGGAGACTTCAAAACTTGCTGACAAATCAAGATAACCCACTGCTACACACAGGTATAATATGAACTCTGAGACTGTTAATACTAACAACATCAATGAAGCTGAGATACGCAATTTGAAAAGAAATGTGGAGAATGGTTGGGAGGGTGGCCTAATGGTTATGGTGTTTGCCTTACAAACACAAGGTGCAGCATTTGAGTCTTACAAGGGATAATTGGCTAGGCTTAAAATGGCTCGCAAGAGCAGTTAACTTAGTACTAATCTATGAACCTATGATTTGTATAGGTTTAAGTGGCTCCAGAACCAACGGTTCCACTTTAAAGCCTGCTTGAACCTAAATGTTATACCAAGGGGCTCAGAGTACTTAATATGCCCACATATGGAAACACCTACCCTACTTTGTTAGCCCAGTAGCAACAAATTAATCTTAACACCAGTAAAGCATATATACAATTGTTGCTGGACTTTTTCAAGCCAATGGAACAAGAGCTTAATGGAAAGATATGTCAGCAACAACATGAACTGTCTGCACTTTATGGGGAGGCAGCTACTGAAGTTTTCATGCATGAACTAATTGATAAGATACTCCACTATGAAACCAGACTGCTTGAGCAAAAGAAAATGAAACTGTGTATGAAGAAACTGTGTATGAATCTAACAGATTTCACCAACCAGCATGTCTTTACTTGGCCGAAACCTGCACAGTCTGCAGAGCAGTCTAATACCAACCACAATCTGAGATCTATGAGAGAAACTAATGGGGAGTCAGAGGTACCACCAACAGCCTACCAGCAGAGGAGAGGGTGAGTTCAATCATTTGAGCGGCATGAGAGCCTGCGGCCAAAGCATTGGGTACAATCTGAAGAGACGACCAATGCACTCAGGGAGGAAGAGGAAACAATGAATCAACAGCCAGGAGGGAATGTCCTTTCACCAGATAAGGCACATTCCATTTATTCTACACCGATTGAAGTACCATCGTCTTCGGCAATCAATGATAAGGCAACAACTGCCTCTACAACTACAGCCGTGGTAAGAAGGAAGATTAATATGGAAGGAGGACAACAACAGGTTTTTCCTGTTCTACCCCTACTGTTTCGAGCAGGGAGGAGAAAAATCTGTGGAACAGGACATCTACAGGGGCCAGAAACGGAAAGAAGCACCAGGTCAGTTACAAACTCACACTTTGAAGAAAATGTGGGGGTATGGGCAGGAGAGTTAATATGGAATACTTCCAAATATGAACTGTCTGCAGCTGAGACTTCTTTATTAAACAGAGGTTTAAATTTTATACCTTCGACTAAAATGGACATTAGTGAATTTCTGTTATGCCTACATATGTTTACTAGAAATGTAACCTTGAAACAACAATTTGGAAATGGCAATGAGGCAAGGGATGTTCAGTTTATTATTTATTTATTTATTTATTTCAGTTTGATTCCCGGGGAGGTCCACTGGGCTTTGGGGCCTGTTTTCAGTGGAGGCCCGGGGAGAAAAGCTCCACGAAAACAACAGTATTTATTACAAAAGAGTTCAGACAAAAAATGATTTACAAAGATTAAACAGGATTTTACGAACAGTCTACAATAGTAATGTCCGATGGCAAAACATAGCAAAATATTAACAGATTTAGTTAGGTTTCAGCACAAAAGAAAAATGAAGTAAAATATTCTGGGATGAAGAAAACAGGAGGAGATAACTTTAGTTGCTCATGCAATTAGGAATATAGAAGAGAAGAGGAGAAAAAGATAGTCAGCCTAGGGTGACTTAGTAACTAATTCATCTAGTAAAGATAATATATGAGTAGCTTATACAGCTAGTATTTTAGGAGAGGTGAAGAGAGTTTAATTGAGAATGGAGGTTAGCCAGGAGAGAAGGAGGAGGATGATTTGAAATGTGTAGGTTGAAGAGTGCAGTTGCAAAGTCTAATAAAAACAGTCTGTATGTACCAATATTGCTGCATAATATAGAAACTTTCTTAAAAGCTTGTGAAAATGCCATTTATAACACAGAAAACAATAGTTTTTTAGAAGAAGGAAAGTATAATTTGACAGAGTGAGCACAAAGCATTGTGTGACTTGCAGATTAATGATAGCATAGTTATAAGACCTGCTGACAAAGGGGGACCAGTGGTGATATTGAATGCTGACTTTTATAATACAGTTATGCAAGAAATGTTATTGGATCCAAATGTGTATGCTGAAGTACCAACAACAATTGTGTTTGAAATGAGTGAACAGATTGCTAGTACCTTATATGAATGCATGTGTATGGAACTATCAAGTAAAGATATTTTTAATTATTTCACTGTTGAAAATCCACTCATACCTCAAATCCATGGTCTTCCCAAGATACACAAAGACCCTTATAACCCAAAATTTAGACCTATAGTAGCAGGAGCAGGATGGCTAACAGAACCCATCTCTATATACCTGGATAAGGAATTGAAGACAGCACTCACTGAATATGCATATGTCTTGAAAGACACAGAACAGTTTTTAGTGGACCTTTATGGGGCAGTGAAGCAAATGGGAACAGCAGATATGGGGATGCTGGCCACACTAGATGTAGTGTCTTTATTTACAAGTATACCCAATGACCAGGGGATAAGCATGGTGTACGGGGATGCTGGCCACACTAGATGTAGTGTCGTTATTTACAAGTATACCCAATGACCAGGGGATAAGCATGGTGAAATCAGTGTTGACAAGGCAGGGAAAGTTCTCTAATATTAAGACAGACTTTCTCTGTATGTTACTAGAATTGGTACTACAGCACAACATATTTATGTTCAATGGCATATGCTATAAGCAGTTGTCAGGGGTTGCCATGGGCACAAGTTGTGCCAACACATATGCAAACCTGGTTATGGTTAACTGGGAATATAAACATCTGTTAGGTAATCCCTAAATAGCCTTTTATAGGCGTTTCGTAGATGATCTTTTTATTTTTTGGAAAGGTGATGGTGAACAACTTAAATCCCTGTATGCACACCTAAATACTACTAGTAACTTTTTAAAGTTTACAATGAACTGTTCTGAAATGAGTTTAGACTTCCTGGATGTTACCATATACAGAGAAAATGACTAATGGTTTACGAAATTACATAGGAAACAATGCTACAGACCATCTTTTCTACACAGAAACAGTATGCATAACCCTAAGATTTTTCCTAACATAATCAGAGGTCAGGCAATGAGAACATCTTGCCTATGTTGTCAAGAGGAAGTGTATAGAAATTAGTTAACTAAGCTAAGAACAGGTTTCATTAATATGGGGTATAGTGAACATGAAATTGCTAAGGTGTACTATAATGTACACAAAGAAAGGAAAGGTAAAGCTAAGCCCTACTATTCTGATAGAGCAGGTAGTGACAGGGTAGGTATCAGGAATAGTATATTATCACACATTCCGATGGTTTTACCATATAAAAGAGATGTAAAAAGGTTTGAAATCATCATACAACAAAATTGGCATATGTTGTTAGTAGATGAGGATACTACCAACATAGTGGGTGGACAACCACATTTTGCATTTAGAAATAAGAAAAATCTGAAACAGCAGCTTTGCTATCCAAGGATACCTACTCTGATGGATAGCACAATGAATGGTACCCATAGATGTGGAAAATGCACACAATGCATTTATATAGATGAATCAAAGTTTTTCAAGCACCCTGAAACAGGGCGTCTATGGGAGATAAGGAATTCTGCTGATTGCAATACTAAGAATGTAGTGTACGTAGCTCACTGCACAACATGTTTCCATTTCTATGTTGGCAAAACCGTCACCTTAGGGAACGGATAAGGGATCACCTTTACTGCACTAGAAAAGGGCAACTGTATAGTGCTTTGGCTAAACATACATTGGATAAGGGGATGACCATATATTTTTATTTCAGATTTTACACATTCAGAATGTTAGCAATAGGATGGGGGACATAGTCAATACTACTGAAAATATGGAAGTAAAATGGATTTTGCGTTTAGGAGCACATAGAGGTTTGGGTTTGAATGATAGTGTTCCACTGAAGCCAGTGCTAAAATCTAGAAGGTTAAAATAAAATAAATAATTATAATACCATCTTAACAAGAGAAGACTACATAAACACATGCAGGGCTTTGGGTCAATATGACAGTATTTCTTGAGCTGTTTCTAGCATAGATATCACTAAAGACAAGTATTTGTTGAGATGTATGTTTAAAGCATATGTATTTATTAGGTGGACAGCATGTGTATTTATTAGGCAGAATATATGTATTAAGTTGTTGAGTGTGCACTGCTTATATTTTTATATTTTTATATAAATGTACATATATTTTTATGCTTATACCCACACACACAAGCAGTTACTAAATGGGGAACATGAGTATATGTATTTATTCACTGACTTTTTATGTATGTTATTTATATTCATCCACATGTTTTTGTTTCTACATTTTGTGCATGTGGTTTTTAAACAGTGTTCTTCTGACTTCAGCAATTAACTAAGGGCAAAACGTAACCATATTAATTAATTGATTGCTGAGTGCTGAATTAACTTTGAGTGGTAAGATTGGTTGTTTTAGTAATAAATTAAAGTATTTAAGTGCTGTTGCTGTTTGAATGAACTGTCTGATGAAGCAATGGTTACCATTGCAAAAGCGCTCATCATTTTGTATTAAAAAAGAAGATTTTACTTTGTCGTGGTTCAGCTTCTTTATTCCAGCTACCTTCCTACTGGACACCTGTGTTTCAACATTTTCAACTTCTGGGCTGGTTTGGAAATAAATAAAATTATCACCTACACAAAGCAGGAAATTCAACAGATATCACTAATTTTAGACCTATAGCAATTTTATCCCCCTCTCCAAAATACTTGAAAAATGTATTTAAAAACAATTCCTAAACTATCTCCTGCAGGAAGAATCAACCCCCCCCCACACACACACACACAATGCAACTTCCATTCCTCCCATAGGTCTAACGCTTCTGACCTTTATAGGTACTGGCAGTAACCACCCCCCCACACACACACAATGCAACTTCCATTCCTCCCATAGGTCTAACACTTCTGACCTTTATAGGTTCTGTCAGTAACCACTCCTCCACACACAATGCAACTTCCATTCCTTCCATAGGTCTAACACTTCTGACCTTTATAGGTACTGTCAGTAAAGCTAGAGATGACAGCAAACTTTTCTCCTCCGTATTTTTAGCCTTGTCTAAAGCCTTTTTACACAGTTTGATACAACAAACTTCTAGTTCAAATGTCCACACTAGATCTGTCTCAGCCACCCTTCTCTGGTTCAAAAGCTACCTATCCAATAGGTATCAGTCAGTAAAATGGCACTCCACCCTCTCTCTTTACCTCCCACTCACCACTGTGTACCCCAAGACTCTATCCTTGGTCCTATCCTCTTTAACATCTGTCCAACATCCTCCACACATACACACAACAGGCCTCCCTAATACAGTACGCAGATGACTCCACACTCATTTGCACATTAGACAACCTAGCACAACTCCAGAGAATTACCACTGGAACATGGCTTAATGACTCACAACTCATATTCAACCCCTCAAAAAACAAATTGCTACTTTTTCCACAAATCCCTCTCTCATAAAAAAACAAAATTTAAAGTCTTCTCTCTTGATAATAAAATCACAAAAGTCACTTCCCATAGCAAATTATTAGGGATGATAGTGGATAATAATCTTAAATTTGACCTGCACATGCAAAATTGCATTAAAAAATCACCAAAACTATGGATGCTTTACAGAGCATCTCCTCACCAACACAACTAAAATTACACTTGTCACTACTTACCTCATCCCTCACTACTTTATGTCACTCTCATCCTTACTAACCTCCTGGCATCACAAAAAGCAAAACTGGAACAATGCTTTATTAAAGTGGCTAAATTTGCAGTAAATGCCCCTTTCAGAACCCACTACTGTATAACACTAAAAGCCTAAATTGGTTAGAACTACGCACTAACTAACATATACACAGCTTCTTACCACTTATAAAATTATCCAGAATCCATCATCTTGTCCAGCACTAAACACCACTCTACACAACTACAGTCCCAGGCAGTGATTATAATCCAAACTCTGGTCTGTCCACAAACCTATCAGATATGCTGGGCATGGTCTGTATTTCAGCCATGTTGCTATGGCCTGCAACTCCTTAACAATATCCATCAGGTCAATAACCTCCATCAAGTCCTTTAAAACACATCTGAAAGACTTCCTTGCTAAAATCTGGTTCTGTTTTTGCTCAAGCTCAGGCTAAACTATATTCCCTAAATATAAACGAATACCTGTTCATACCTTAAAATATAAACAAACACCTGTCCATACCTTAAATATAAACAAACACCTGTTCATACCTTAAATATAAATGAATACCTGTTCATACCTTAAATATAAATGAACACCTGTTCATACCTTAAATATAAACAAACACCTGTTCATACTTTAAATATAAATGAATACCTGTTCATACTTTAAATATAAACAAACACCTGTTCATACATTAAATATAAATGAATACCTGTTCATACCTTAAATATAAATGAACACCTGTTCATACCTTAAATATAAACGAATACCTGCTCATACCTTAAATATAAACAAACACCTGCTCATACCTTAAATATAAATGAACACATATTCATACCTTAAATATAAACAAACACATGCTCATACCTTAAATATAAACAAACACCTGTTCATACCTTACACCTGTTTACTCCTCCTTCTTCGCTCACTTCCTTCCTTCAAACAATTTATCTCCCCTGACTCTCTATTGCAATTCCTCTTTGTATTATATTAACTTATCTTTAATTTCTCTGGTTAAAATTTCTCTGAATATTAAATCATTGTCATATAAGTTGTATATTTTCTTATCCAATATTTGCACATTATGTTCAGTTTGGTGTAATTAGTTAAACTGTACATGTTTTTGTATTATTTTTGAATATTGTAAAAGTATTCATTTAAAAAGTTTTTGTAATACTTTTTTCCTCTGGGCCTCTGCTGAATATGGGCACCTGGCCAGTTAGATTCCCTGGTAATCAAATGCCAATAAATAAATAATAAGCCTGTACACAGGCAAGTGATTACTACATGCATGGACTCAAATGGTGATGTGTTGATGTTGAAAAAATGTCACATGTATGTTTCTTATGAATTCCACAGCAAATATCTATCAGAACCTGGTGTCTCATGCTGTTCTAATATTTCTGTTTTATACACACACATGCACACACACACACACACACACACACACACACACACACACACACACACACACACACACTTGTTTATTGCCCAAAGATTCTAGATAAACCTCAAACTTCTTTATCAAGTTTGTTTATGTGATACCACAATCAGTGCCACAAGATGCTTTATTGCTCTCTGTCACCATTAAACTGAGCCATGAATGACGTTATTATATTACATAGTCCAGATTATTCAGGATTTTGCAGTCACTGTCCTGTGATTTGTAGTAACCACTCAAGTATGGTTCCATACTTATGTACTCCACACACACTCTGCTTCACTAATTTGTACGCTGCGAAATGACATTTCTCTGAATCCCATCTGAAGTTCTTCAAAAATAAAGCATTTAACTTATTTCATGAACAGTAATAATAAATAATTCCTTATAAATTTTTTAAACTTCTTTTTGGAAAGATGGTTTTAGAATGCCATAATAGCACAAAGCTAATTCTCGATTGCAGTAATGTAATTTATCATGTTCGGTCATGTTTGTTTCAAATTTTAATTTCCTCTTATTTGTTAGGCATAGAATGCCAGCTAAAATCTGTACACAGTTTTAACACATAATGCAATGTTTCCACATGCTGAATCACTTAAGAAAGTAATGGGCAAGCCATAATGATATGCTCTACCTGCTGAGTTTATTTTATTATTATTAAGATCAAATGGAAATGAAGGACTACCACTGTTTATAACAATGAATGTGTGTGAAAATATAATTGGCATATCTGCAGGTATTGATTATATTGTTTGGAGCACTAAAACAATTTTTTTTTCAATATCCATTCTTTATACCTCTAAAAGTTGTTTTACTTAGGTTCCACATGTACTCCAGCTGTATATTGCAAAGGGGGTAAACATTGTTCCTGTATTTGCTAAGGAAGAAGGGCTGGAGCAAGATTGTAAATCTGTATGCCAAGGAAAATACACTAGAACGTCTGAGATGTAAGTGTTCATCCTTTAGCTGTTGCAACATAATTAATACTGGCTGCTGGTTTTGATATAAAAAATAAAATTTGCAGCTTTATTTAGAATAAAATCTGTTGTACGTTATCCCCTTTTCCTCTTCCATAACCTTTCTGAAACTTTTCATCACAGGCTCTTTCGACTCTTATGACAGACTTAGTTTCTGTCATATGACATCTACCCATCGTCCCTAAAGGATGAGTGACCATCGATACTGAGGAATAATATTTCTGCGTAGGTACACGGTCCCCATTCATTAACACTGTGCCTAGCTGCCAATGCGACTTCTAATGAACTATGGCTTCTAAAGTACGGTGAACTCCTGCTTTGTACAACGTACTACACTTTTCTGCAGCACACGTTTTGTTGTTTAATTACTTAGACTGATTTTGCATGCTGCAGTTTTCATTTTTTTAAACAATTCTATACATTTTTTAGCTGTACCTGATGTCACATTGCACTTCCTTTGCTTGGTTTCAGATTTTTCATTACGTATACTTTTTATTTGTTATGTTCTGCTTTTTTTGCAATATTTATTTATTTATTTAACATTTGTTTACCAGGAAAGTCTGACTGGGAATGGAACCCATTTTCAACGGAGGCCCAGGGAGAAAAGCTCAAAATGATACATGAAAGTTAAGACAATTCACATGAACAAGATAAAATCAGTTATTAAAGCAGACATTAACTGGTAGATTGCAAATTTTTTTTTAAATACATCAAATAGGAGTAACGTAAAGAGTGAGGATCAGAACATTAGATGCATGTAGATGCTTAGAAGGATGGGAAAGTTAAGGGTGTAGAAATATATAAAGTCTCTTAGTCCGGTAGGCTGGTATCTGTTTAATCTTTTTCCTCTGCTTCTGCAGTTCTCTAGTGTTGATTGGTGTGTTTTTTATATAATGCCTTTGATTTAGTAGGGTTTTGGTGTGTTTTTTATATAATGCCTTTAATTTAGTAGGGTTTTGGTGTGCTTTTTATATAATGCCTTTGATTTAGTAGGGTTTTGGTGTGCTTTTTATATAATGCCTTTGATTTAATAAGGTTTTGGTGTGTTTTTTATATAATGCCTTTGATTTAGTAGGGTTTTGGCGTGTTTTTTATATAATACCTTTGATTTAGTAGGGTTTTAGTGTGTTTTTTATATAATGCCTTTGATTTAATAGGGTTTTGGTGTGTTTTTTATATAATGCCTTTGATTTAGTAGGGTGTTGGTGTGTTTTTCTTTACTTTGAATCCTCCTGTTTCGGCTTCTATATTCAGTGTTTCCTTCCACTCCCATTTGTTCTCTTTCTTTGCCCATTTAACAATAATCTGGCCTACAAAATAATAATAGTCTGTCTTTGGCTACCTGATTTACTGCTAAAAGAAAAGCTACTGCTCTGGAAAGTACTGTAGTTACTATATAATGACTTAATATCTTTATTTGGATGGAGCGTGGCCACTTTCCCTCCATGTGTCAAGTCTAGATGTACGCTTGATGCTTTCTACATCAGTTTCCATTTTACTTGTTACACATGCCTGCTAAAACACGCACTCCCCCAAGCCAGCGTACTTCGGTTCTCCAAGCTCAACTTTTAGATTAGAGCCTCCTTTTATGCCACATAGGTAAATGATGTGTCTGCTGTTCCTTATTACATAACTAACATTTTATTTTCCTCCATGTAATCATTTGGGGTCATAAAAATGTTGGGGATGTACCCAGTGTTGTGAGACAAGTTCAAAAGAGACTACCTGAGACTTTAATTTAGTTATGAGCCCACCTCCTGGTAAAACAGTTTCATGTGCATCAACAACAGTCATAAACCTTGTCTAACCTTATCTATCAGTCACTTAAAGTTTAGATTAAGTACCCTATGAATAGTTTGAATCCTATTAAGCTGAACTTTGTTTTTAATTGATCTCCTGGCTACAGAGTTCCCTGCCACTAAAACACTTAATATTCATTCTACTAACATATCTGCTTTTGACTTTCATGATAACTTCAGGAGTGAAAGTTCTTTTAGTGTGTAGAAAGAAAATATATCATAGATCAGGGAGTTAGAAAATTTGAAGCTGAACCTATACTGTATAAATTTACTGAATATTATTCCCTCTATGACTCTTCTGGAGTCATGTAGGATGCCCTAAATTTAGTGTTCACTTGATCTAAAACAAGGAAGAGCAGATGAAAATGCTTGCTTCAGGGTGGGCTTATTTCACATAGAAATTTTTGATGCCTGCCATCAGTGAGTTAGATGATATCTACAGCATATTCAGGAAGATGGAGACAGTGCCATGGTGTACACGGATAAACCCTAACTATTGTCTGGTGACCTGGGTTCTATTAGCAAGTCAGGCATCTGAGTTGGTAATTGGGAGGGACAAGTATGCCCATCTCAGGGAGGTAGGGAGGGTGAGGACAGTCAATGGGGTGCTCCTCATTAATGACCTCTGGTAAAAGCCAAGGAGATAGATAGAGAAATGGCCCTAGAAGCAGCAAGAGGTGGTCATTAGCTGAGTTGCTATGGATGTGGACCAATATGCTAATGCATCCCTGTTGCATACCCACCCTTCAAATAATAACACACCCATGGGCACAGGGGAGGTAGGAAAGGAAACTAACGATATGGCCTAAATAAAAATACCTCTACAGCAGCATATGATGAGTGCTCCTTGGATGTCCTTCAGATCATCTTCAGCACCCATCCTGCAGATTAAGTTCTGGGGAGTTAATGGAGGGGTAGGTAGACCCAGAAAAGGATGGAGGGGGCACCAGGATGGACTGATATGTGCATGGGAGGAACAAAAAATTAAAAGCATATATTCAGCATGATAGAGTCAGCCAGTGTCAGTAAAGCAGTGCACAAACCACTCATGTCATGAAAATGAAAGGTTTGAGGGTTCTATTCCCACACCTGGTACTTAGATTAATGTTCCAGTACCAACACTGCCATACAGCATAATAGGGTTACAGCACTGCTGAGGATTCGCCTTTATGTCAGTATGTTAAATTGGGGTGTTACCCACGTGAAATGTTAAATATGTTGTGGCACTTATTCAGAAAAAGAAAAAATCAGCTTTAAACTTAAACAATACAGTTTACAGAAAACTGAAAGAAATAATACATAGAACATTTCAATACAATAATCAAGCTGCAAAATAATGAATGCATCACAACTTATCCATTGTATTAACTCATATCTTTCCTGTATCCCTTACACAACATTTTCATATTTTCTAAAGGAAAATTATCTCAGACTAAACCATAAATGATCCCATCCACAAAGTGAGTGGCAGGCCTTTACTCAGAGGTTGTTTAATGCTTTACTGTCATTAAGGCCTCCTCAAGGGGTTTTGGTTCCTGCTTCCCCTTGGTCATCTTCTACCCCTAAAAGGACCAGAGTATTGAATTCTTCTGAGGAAGAGTTGGATTCTGATGATGACTCCTTTGCTTATTCTACCCAGATTCCTTCTCCTTTAGACTACGGGTCTGAGGAGGATGACTCTCATACTCCAGATAATCCTTCTGAGGGCATTTCATCAGGACACAATCTCTAGGATGATGGAAGTTTTTAGTGGGATTGTGCCCAGGTTTCTGATATCCATAAGAGATACTATGAGTTACTGCAGAAGGAGTCTCCTAAACCTGCGGCTATTCCTCCTGTCATGGCTGCTTTATTGGATGTTTTTTCTAATGCCTCTAAAGAGCTGGATTCTCTGCCCCCTGCTCCCAAGAAGGCTCTTGACCCCTCTGTGGTGTCTGTCACCACTGATAAGCCATCTCATTTGTTTTCTTCATCTAAGTTACTGCCTTCTGACAAGGACAGTAGAACCATGGATAGGCTGGGTAAGAAGGTTTATACTTCGGCTACGCTAGCTTCTATTAATTATCAGACCCATATCTCTAGGTATGTCTTGGCTCTTCTTTCTCAGGCTTGTCAGATTATTTCTGAATCTTCTGCTGTTTCCTCGCTTGGGACTTCCTTTCAGGTAGTTTGTCATTCTATCAAATGCAGCAATGATCCAGCAGATGCCTCTTCTAGGGCTCTGGTTCAGTAATGAGGAGATATTCTTGGCTTAGGCTTCAACCTTTGCCTGATGATATTAAGGCTAAGTTGATGGATGCTTCTCTGGATAATAAGTGTTTGTTTGGTGAAATGGCTGCTGGTTTGTTTAAGTCTCTTCAGGACAAGGGGAAGACTTTACAGGAGCTTAAGCATGTCTTTGTTTCTCCTGTGCTTAACTTTCAGTGAAACTAGCCTTCTAAGCCAGGTTTTGTTTGTAGGCAATCTTGCCCCCTTTCTAAAGGTAAAAAGGGTAGTAAATGGACTCCTCCTGCTAAGGACACTCAGACTGCAGGGATTCTTAAGCCTTCCTTCCCTGACAAACCAGATGCTGTCTGACTCTCCACCTGTTCCCAGCCACATTCCCCTATCACTTTCTCTTTGCCTTTCTCTTTCGCTTTCTGTTCTGCCAATCATTCAGCAGGGATACTTTATGGTCTGGGATTCCTGCCTTCCTTTTATGGGCATTCCTCAGCCTCCTGGGGAACATCTTCCTTTTTTCCAGAGGTTCTTTGAGACCTCTTGTCTCAGGGTACTATTCAAGAGGTGCCTGTGTCCCAAAGGGGGAAAGGGTTTTATTCAAGAATGTTTCTAGTGCCCAGGAAAGAAGGTACTTGGAGACCTGTTCTAGACCTTTCCCATCTGTGAACACTTTTCTGAAGGTGCCTTCCTTTTGGATGTTGTTCCTTCAGTCCCTTTTTCCTCTCTTGCTCACTCAGGCCTTTCTGGTGTCTCTGGATCTCAAGGATGCTTATCTCCACATTCCGATCCATCCTCTTTTCATGAGATTTTTGATTTTCTCTGTTGCTTCCTGGCATTTTCAGTTTTGTGCTTTGCCCTTTGGCCTTTCTACTGCCCCAAGGGTATTAACCAAATGCCTTGCTCCTGTGATTGCCTTTTGCAGGCTTCAAGGGATCCAAATATTTCCTTATTTGGATGACCTGCTAATCTAGGAATCTTCTCCAGAGGTTCTTTTGCAAAAATCTTCATTTTACTATTTCTTTTCTTAATAGCCTAGGGTTCACAATAAACTTTAAAAAGTTTTCCCTGACTCCTTCTCAGGATCATGTCTTTCTGGGTTGCAGGATTCAAATGGTGCCAATGCTGGCATTCCTGCCTCCTCCAAAGGCATTAACTCTCATTTCTTTCTTTCAAACTCTTTTTTCCCTGGCTTCCATTACAGTCAGGGAGTTTCTGAGAGCTCTGGGGTCCATGGATTCCACCATTCCAATGCTCCCTGTGGGCAAACTCCACATGAGGAAGTTCTAGTGGTTTCTGAAGTTGGTGCGGCTTCAGCATGCGCATCCTCTATACTTTCCTGTTCCTCTTCTCCCATGTCTCAAGAAAGAACTTCTGCGGTGGATTCAGCAGTTGTCTCTGAATCCAGGGCTCCCTTTTCAGCATCCTCTTCCCTCTCAGGATCTGTTCCCAGATGCTTCAGATGTGGGATGGGGAGCAACTATTGGCTCCCTGAGGGTTCAGGGAGTGTGGTCACCTAGTCAGAAGAAGGAGCACATCAATGTCAAAGAGATGAGGGCTCTTCTGCTGGCTCTTCAGGCCTTTCATCCTCTTTTCTCTCCCGAGTCTCTCAAGGTATTCACAGACAATTCCACAGTCATGTGGTATATCAACAAACAGGGGGTACAAGATCTTACCGTCTTTGCTGCCTGGCACTTCTGGTATGGAATCTGGATATCCAATATCAGGTGACTCTTCAGGCAGTTTACATTCCTTCAGATCAGAATGTTGTGGCAGACAGTCTGACCAGGTCGTTCACTCACTCCCATGAATGGATGCTTCACAGGGATGTGTTTCTGGACATTATTCAGCAGTGGGGTACGACTCAAGTAGATCTCTTTGCCTCCCCTCTGAACAGACAACTTCCTCTGTTTTGGGCCAGAGTCCTAGGTCTTCTGGTATGGAAGGTGGATGCCCTCTCATTTTCTTGGAAGGGGATGTTTCTTTATGCATTCCATCCCCTTCCTCTCATTCAGAGAGTCCTGTTCAAAATTCGACAGGATGTGCCCAAAATCTTGTTGGTGACTCCATTTTGGCTGCGACAGCACTGGTTCCCTCTTCTTCTGCATCTAGCCAAGGGCAATCATCACAAGTTACCTCACAGGGTGGATCTCCTCACACAAGACAAGGGATCTCTCATCCATCCCCACCTGTCCACTCTTCAACTGACACTGTGGGTGATAGGGTTTTCATCCCTCATAGGCACCTTTTTTTCTGAGGACGTGCTGCAGGTCCTGCAGGAGGCCAGGAAACCTACTACTAGGAAATCCTACTTGCGTAAATAGAAGAGGTTTTCTGTTTGGTATCTTTCTCGTGACCTATACCCACTTTCTGTGGATGTTCTTTTGGTTCTCTATTATTTGTGTGAGTTGCTCAATGCTGGTTTGGCCTATTCTTCTATTAAGGCCCACTTATCAGCTCTTTCTGCTTGTCTGTCTTTATCTCCCCCATTAGCTTCTAGATTTGAGGCCAAGCAATTTCTTAAAGGTGTCCCTAATATTAAACCTCCCAGGGTGTCTGTTTCTCCTCCCTGGGATCTTAATTTCATTCTGGAAAAATTGACTCAGGCTCCTTTTGAGCTTGCTGTTTCAGCTTCCTTGCAACATTGTTCCTGGAAGACAGTTTTTTGTTAGTTGTTACGTTTGCTAAATGGGTGTCTGAGCTGCAAGCCCTTATGGCTTGTTCACCTTTTTTTGATATTTCATGAGTGCGGGGTGTCCTTGCATACTAATCCCTCTTTCATGCTCAAGGTGGTTAATGAGTTGTCACTTAATCAGTCTATTAATTTACCCCCCCCCTCTGCAATTTGACAGTGAGAGGGTGCTGCATACCTTAGATGTGCATAGACAGGTCAGATTTTATTTGGATAAAACTAAAGCTATCAGAATGTCTGACCTGTTATTTGTTTCCTTTCATCCTAGGTCTACGTTTGGCTGTTTCCAAGCAAACTATTTCCACTTGAATTTCAAAGGCTATTTCCTTTTGTTACACTTTTCATGGCAAAAGCATTCCTTCTTCTGTAAAGGCTCATTCCACTAGAGCTGTGGCTTCTTCTGGTGCTTTTTTCAAAGTCTTTAGATGCTAATTCTCTTCTTGAAGCTGCTACCTGGACTTCTGTGCATACCTTTACCAGACATTACCAGTTGGATGGTATCTCCAGGGCTAGGGCTGGCTTTGCTTCTGCCATTCTTCATGGCTTCTTGGGGGGCTCTGCTGCTGCTTCCTCCCAAGTTTCTTCTTGACCTTTGACACTCTCCCATGTGTAATGAATACTGCAGTGGTGAATGTAAGGACATAGTACAGTTGTATAAAATCTTACCGTAACAGTAGATGTCCTTGCCTTCACCACTGCAGTGGTCACTCCCTCCCTCCATCCTCATAGTTATTTTTTTCCTTCCTGGATGTGCAGGTTCTCCTTGTTTTTTCTTGGACTGCTGTTCCTACTGGGGCAATCAGTTCTGAGGATGGTATGCCTGAACTTCACCTTTATACCCTACGCTACGCAATGAATGTGTAAGTGATACACAGCATACCTTAAAGCAGTGGTAGACTTTGGTAAACTGGCAGTGGGCTTCACATCAGGGAATCCCATTTGTAATGAATACTGCAGCAGTCTAGGCAAGAACATCTACTGTTATGGTAAGATTTTACACAACTGTACTTTCACCTCTGACACCTAATTTCACATGCATGCATAGCCACACCTGGTCTCACATTTCACATGCCATCCTGTCATATTGAAACATTCCTAATTCTTACTGAACCCACCATCCACTTTCACCCTTTCTTTCCTTACCACCTTTCTTCCTTCTTTACATTGATTTATTTATTTATTTATACACATGCGTTGATTGAGGTAGTGCAGTCATCAATGACCAATTTTAGGTTCAGCGCAAGTGAAATACAAAACATTTCACAAACAAAAAGTACAGAAATGTAAGCAATAACAGAGTAGTTCAGAATAATTAAATAGAAAAAAATATGTATATAAATTCAAGTGAACAAGCACAGTACAATGTACAATCAAGCATAGCTCTAAACCTTCCATACCCAAAACAAGGAACACCAGCCTGCAAAATGTGGAACACATACTAATGACTTACTGACAACTTTAACTAGGAGGGTCATAGGATGGTTAAAATATGCTGGTTTTACTTATAAAACAGATATTTTAATGAATTAATATGATTTATTTCTATTTTCCATGGATATTAGTTAAACATTTCCTAACAAAGAATATGTGCCAGACCCTTTCAATGTGGAACTTCAAGGAACATGAACTTTTTAAGACCCCAAATGAGGTACATTCCTCGTAATGAGGTACACGAGAGGTATGCAATCAAGTAGAGTTTAATATATATATATATATTTTATTATTATTTATTTATTGCATTTGTTAACCGGGAAAGTCCACTAGGCCTAGAAGAGCCCATTTTCAGTGGAGGCCCGGAGAGAAAAGCTCCTCATTAATTGCATACAAAAGTAAAATATAATAAAATACATAAGTTGGTTTTGAACAGTACTAAATATTTCAATAGTTACATCCAGAATGGTCAGTAAAACAGTTCAATTAAGTTTAGGACAGTAGTAAAATTTCAATAGATACATTAGATGATTATCATATACATGCAAATGTTCACTATATATATATATATATATATATATATATATATATATATATATATATATATATATATATATATATACACACATACACACATATATGTTTCTAAAGTGGATCAATCTTCAGTCAATCTTAAGAGAGAAGAAGAGACTAAGAAATGACATAGGTTAGGTGATATGTTTTCTGCTGAAGTAAGAGCATTTGACTTGCATAAAGAGATGCTTTTTAAGTTGCATTCTGAATTAAGAATAAGTGGTTATTTCCTTAATGTCAATGGGGAGAGCTTGGCAAAGAGTAGGTGCCTGAGAGTAGAAAGCGTGTGCAGTGCTGTGGGGTTTGGTTCAAGGGGTAATGAGAGTTGGTGTTGCTTGTGAGCAGTCTCTAAGGTTGTAAGAGGATTTTTTTCATGAAGTCTACCTGAAGTGGAACAAGTTTGTGGGGTTGGAGTAGTTTTTTAGAATTGGGATCATAAAAGTAGGTTAGATCTTTGTTTTATGGGCAGCCATCTGCCTTTTTCTAGGGTGATACAGTGATGCTCATAGAGAGGAAAGTTTGTAATGAATCAGCAGATGCTGTTAGAGATTGTGTGGAGCATGTCAATATTTTTCTTGGAGGCAGAAGCAAAAATTGGAAGCCCATGTTTAAGCTGAGAAAGGAGAACCCCTTTACCAGTGGCTGCTCTAACACTTTGGGATAGAAAAAGAGAGATTGTTTTGGCCTTTTTTAGTACATTCAGGTGTAAATTCCCACTTTTTTAAACATTTTAACATTGAGGACTATGAGTGCATGTCTGATCATAATCAGGTTGTTGTGCATTATTACACACATAAAAGGGGATCATAGGACACATTTGTAGTTAACTGACATCCCTAATACCCCTTCTATGACATTGCCTTTCACCACTACATTGTAATGTTTTATTAAATCCACATTCATGCAACTTTTCACAAAAAAATTACTTTTTGATTTGTCAAATGCTTTTTACCTAATTAAATGCAAGCACATGTCCACTGCCCTTTTTTATTATAGTATAAAATCATTTAGCATAACTACATTAGGATGTTTAAATATAGCATGTGCAGTACATGTTTCATTGTTATAAACCCACCATAAAATTGTTTGTACTCTTTATGATAATATCCCAGAAAGTACATTATAATCATTTAAGAAGTTAATTGCTCCCTGGTTACTTACAAGCTTAAATGCCTTCTTTTTTTGTAATGAAACCACTTTAGCTGCATTTCATAAAACCATTTTCTAGCACTTTTTCTAGATTATTTCTTTACTTTTATTAGCAACACAAAACATCAAGATCTTCTCCCATGGCTCTCTAGACTTACTCTTTGCTTTTTTGGAAGACAGAAAACCCTATTTATTCACCAGCTAGGCAAAAATCCTATTTCCCATTCATTCCCTGGTTAGGGTAACAGCTTAATGGCCTATTTATTCCTTAACAAGATGAGGAGCCAGGAATAAGATGTCATATGCATGTGGAGCTCCATGACACAACAGCCTACCCCTTCCCCTTCATGGCTATGATGCTCATTGTAGTTATTCCATGGGGAGATACGTGGGTGTCCACAATTTATCCTAGCTACATGCAGTATGGCATCACACCAGCCATTAATGCTGCCTACTACAAGTCCTTGTACTTAACCATGTAAAATGAATGGCACATGGACTTCCACTCCCATATGACGTAATAAGTAACATGTTATTATAATGTCTACGGCTGCTGTAGTATCTGCTTTTTGGAATGTTTTACCTGTATTGTAGTAGGACCTAATGCATCAGTCTTCACAGATGAGCAGGGGGACTCTTGCTATAAATAGATCTGTCACTTACACAATAATGTTAATTCCCTGGGAAGCTTACACTTTTGCTTGTGAAATACACTAAAAGATGCTGTAAACTATAGTGACTCCATCATCTTTTGGTTCACCAAGGCCATTTCTGAAACCGGCACAATATATTTTCTTATAACATATAATGCCTCTGTGATTATCTTTATTTCTTATTTCTGGCGCATCAAGTCTCTTTTTATATGATAATCGAATAGCATTTATTCTTGCATATAAAATAACGCATTACACATGCAGTTCATAGAGCGCTATTGATTATTTACTTTTTATTTTTACATTTGTTAACCGGGTTAGTCCGATTGGACCTAGAAATTTCTTTTTCAGTGGAGACCCGAGGAGAAAAACTCCAGGAAAGTAATTAAAAAAGTAAGAAAAACTTAACAATTCAAGTTGTAAGATACTTAACAGTACAAAAACAGAGATAAATATACAATGTGAATCTATAGAAGACAAAAGTACAGCATTTTGAGAATGCAGTAACAATATGTTTGAGAAATTTGGTTAGCATTAGGTTATTTACAAGGAATGCAGCAATGCATAAAATAAAAAAAAAAATTCAGAGTAACATCAAGGCATAGTACAACAAAGATGCATTTATCAGCATAGGTACTAACTGCAGAGAGAGTAATATATGTAGACAGTTTAGGCAGATTATGCCTCAAAAAGAATGAAAAGCCAGGTTTGTTAACCACTTTTCTGATGTCAGAATGGTGCTTAAATAGCTTGTTTTAAGCACTCATAGGCATTGTTCAGTTCTAGTCTCACATCAGAGCACAGTTACAAAGAGGAAATCTGCAGAAATATGAAGTGTTTCATGGCTTTGAAGGTCAAAAAACACTTTTTGAATGGCCGGTAAGTGTACCCCGATAAACTATTACAATAATAGTGGGGGGTACAGCTTACTTTGAAAAAAAAAAATACAGCAAGAACAGTTTATATGATGATGCTCCAGATTAACTAGCATCTGTCCCCCTCCCATCATTGGAGAACAGACTTCCCCTTACAACCCTAACAAGGTAGTCCCACCTGGGGAACAGTCCCATGGAGTGGGTCCTGGATAAATCTGAGGAATACTGATGAGCGGATGGTCATGCTACAGCACCAGAGATCTCCCCAAAAATAAACATCACTATGATGTAGAAAGGTAAAAATATAAGGAAAGCTACATGGCATGCTTGCTGGTTTGACCAACATATAATTACAGTATGAACAGTGACACTATGGGATGTAGTATGTGTGTTCCATACTGTACATTGCTTCCAGAAGCAATGGAGTAGTGAGAATATTAGGGAAAGAAAAAGGCATACTGTCATCCTTATAATGTAGTAACAACAGTTTGACACATTAGAGAGATGGTAACAGCATTGAAGTCCGTGTGCTGTTCATGGTATATGGTTATGTACCGGGATTTTTATGTTTTAATGTATAATATACACCACATTGGAGTCCATGTGCCATTCATTTTACATGGTTATCTACTGGGACTTTTAGATGTTAATATATAATATGCAGCATATTGGAGTCCATGTGCTGTTCATGGTGCATGGTTATGTACCAGGAATTTTACATCTTAATATATAATATGCAGCATATTGGAGTCCATGTGCCATTCATTTTACATAATCATGAACCGGGACTTTTATGTGTCAATGAATAATATGCAGCATATTGGAGTACATGTGCCATTCATTTTACATGATTATGTACCAGGACTTTTAGATGCTAATATATAATATGCAGCATATTGGAGTCCATGTGCCATTCATTTTACATGGTCATGTGCAGGGACTTTTAGGTGTCAATGAATAATATGCACTATATTGGAGTCCATGTGCCATTCATTTTACCTGGTTATGTACCAGGTCTTTTAAGTGTTAATGTATAATATGCACCATATTGGACTCCATGTGCTGCTCATTGTACATGGTTATGCATCGGGACTTTTAGGTGTTAATGTATAATATGCAGCATATTGGAGTCCATGTGCCGTTCATGGTACATATGAACCGGGACTTTTAGGTGTTAATGTAAAATATGCACCGTATTGGACTCCATGTGCTGTTCATTGTACATGGTTATGTACCGGGACTTTTAAGTGTTAATATATAATATGCAGTGTACTGGAGTCTATGTGCCGTTTATTGTACATGGTTATCTACCGGGACTTTTAAGTGTTAATATATAATATGCTGCGTACTGGAGTCCATGTACCGTTCATTGTACATGGTTATGTACCGGGACTTTTAGATGCTAATGTATAATATGCAGCGTATTGGAGTCCATGTGCCGTTCATTGTACATGTTTTTGTACCAGGACTTTTAAGTGTTAAAATATAATATGCTGCGTACTGGAGTCCATGTGCCGTTCATTGTACATGGTTATGTACTGGGACTTTTAGGTGTTAATGTATAATATGCAGCATATTGGAGTCCATGTGCCGTACATTGTACATTGTTATGTACCGGGACTTTTAGGTGTTAATCTATAATATGCAGCGTATTGGAGTTCATGTGCCATTCATTGTACATGGTTATGCAACGGGACTTTTAAGTGTTAATATATAATATGCAGCATATTGGACTCCATGTGCTGTTCACTTTACATGGTTATGCACCGGGACTTTTAGGTGTTAATGTATAATATGCAGCGTATTGCAGTCCATGTCCCATTCATTGTACATGGTTATGTACCGGGACTTTTAGGTGTTAATGTATAATATGCAGCATATTGGAGTCCATGTGCCATTCATTGTACATGGTTATGTACTGGGATATTAGGTGTTAATGTATAATATGCAGCGTATTGGAGTCCATGTGCCGTTCATTGTACATGGTTATGTACCGGGACTTTTAAGTGTTAATGTATAATATGCAGCGTATTGGAGTCCATGTGCTGTTCATTGTACATGGTTATGCACCGGGACTTTTAGGTGTTAATGTATAATATGCTGTGTACTGGAGTCCATGTGCCGTTCATTGTACATGGTTATGTACTGGGACTTTTAAATGTTA